>NC_091392.1:46041439-46344469 GCF_032191515.1 Phaenicophaeus curvirostris | reverse complement strand
ATGAAATGTTAGCTATGTTAATTCAAAAGGTTTGCAATCATTTATTGGAATTGGGTGGGACGGATCCCCCTACTATCTATGTTCCAATGACTCAACAGCAAGTAGACTGTCTTTTGCAACATTCTTTATCTGTACAAATTGCATTAGCAGACTTTAAAGGACAAATCAGCATTCATTATACTCCAAATACCCTTTTTGAGTCTGTTTGAGTGTATGAGCCTAATTCCTACCATGAAATTAAGTCATATCCCTCTTAAGCAGGCATTGACACTTTTTATAGATGGATACGGGGAAACTGGGATATCAGTGATTGTTTGGAGGACCAAACAAGGCATGTGGAAATCAGACATTTGTAAAGTGTCAGGATCACCTCAAATTGTGGAATTAGCTGCAGTTGTTAGATGTTTTAAGCTGTCTTCACAACCCATAAACATTGTTACTGACTGCCTATGTTGCTGGCATTGTTTCACGCTTGGAGAATGCCTATTTAAAGTATGTAGACAATGGACAGTTATATGCTTTTTTAAAGGAATTGAAATATCTGTTAGCCAATTGACATGATCTTTATTTTATAATGCATGTACATTCTCATACAAATTACCAGAATATTTGTTTGAAGGCAATCGCTGAGCCGATGCTCTGGCAGCTCTTGTAATCATTCCAGATACATTACAACAAGCACGTATGTCACATGCTTTCTATCACCAAGGTAGTACAGCCTTTAGGAAAATGTTTCAGTTAACGCATGAGCAATCTCGACAAATTGTACAGATGTGCTCTGACTGTCAATTAATCCCAAACACTACTTTTGACAGCATAAATCCTCATGGATTAGGTCCACTTGAAACATGGCAAACTGATGTAACACACATCCCCGAGTTTGGACGTCTAAAATATGTACATGTGTCGATTGACACCTTTTCTACCTGCAGTGTTGCTCCTGCACACATGGGAGAATGGGCAAAAGATGTAAAAAACTATTTATTTTATGTGATTGCTATTTTGGGAGTGCCAAACCCAGTAAAAATGGATAATGTCCTGGGATATGTTTGTAATATAATAAAATCCTTTTTTCAACAATGGGGAATCACACATCTCACGGGCATCTCTCACTCACCAACAGGGCAAGCCATAGTTGGACGAGCTCATGGTACATTAAAAAATATGTTGTTAAAACAAAAAAAGGGGAGCCTGGGATACTCCCCTCAAGAGACACTATTAAAAGCTACATATGTTTTCAATTTTTTAAATCATTGCCAAGATGACATTCCCCGATAGAGCAACATTTTATCGCAAAATCAAATGATAACATGAATAAAGCTAAAGTAATAATACGTAACCTAGAAATGAGATGATGGGAAGGTCTGTGGCTGTTAATAGCATGGAGGTGAGGGTATGCTTATGTCTTTACAGATCGTGGACCACAATAGTTGCCAGCAAGATGCATACAACCTGCATTGCAATAATTGTGGGAATTTTGTGTTGTACAACCACCATTCCATGGATCCTTGCACAACCCAAAGAAAACATCTGGGTAACCCTAGCCAATGCAGCATGGGAAGATTCATTGTGTTTGTCAATAGCAACACCAACCAATCAATTTAGCACCTGTTTAGTAGGTTTGCCGATAGATGATATTCTTTTTAGGTATGACAAAAGTAGATTTTTGTAAATATTTTAGTTATAGAGACAAAAATTTAACGCTTATACAGCATTATACATGCACGATGAAGAGGGTGCCTGTATGCCAGATTATTATGAAAATCCGTTGAGTGTTCCTGTAAGTGAATAGGTAAGACTTAGGTTATCTGGAAGCTACAGAGGCTTTGAAACACCATTGAGGTAAGTTTTCAACCATCAGCAGGAGGAAGCAATGATTTTTCCGTCTCAGGTGTTTGATTATTTTATCTGTTATCCTGCAGGACTCAGCAGTACTGGGAAATTCCATTTAACGTTGTGGTTTTGTTACAACAGGCCTTTTGTGCTCAGTTCTGCTAAGTGAAGGGCCAGGGAATCTCGGTTTCTCCAAAAAACCCAGACAGTCTTTAGAGCAACTTCAGGAGACAGCTGCACCTCTTTGCTATGTATCTCAAGGAACACTAACAGCTGTGCTCTTCTGGACATCGACAGATGGAAAAGCTGCATAATTTCCTGAAGATCACACAGAGGGTGATCAAGGTAGTACACCTACAAATGAAATATCATAGAGGTGATTTTATGAATATGAATTTTAAAGTCTGGAAGTACGCCTTGACATTGCGTCTCTTGCATATGACCACAGAGCAAAGCTCCCCTGCAAGAATTACAGGGCCCTATTCAATGGAAGCACCATGCAACCAAATGTTAACTGAAAAGTCACCTTTCGAAGTCACACCTTTCATTCTTCTTTCTCTGAACCTGGTGTTCTTCAAAGTAATATCTCACATGGATGCTTTCATAGACTCCACATTTCCCTACAGAAGTTGTTTGCTTAAGCCATAGAGAACATAACAGAGAATGTGCTGGTGAGGCACAGTAAGTCTCTTCAGGCAAGCCAGGCAAAGCCCTGTTCTGCAGGCAGAGAAAAGATGCTCTCAAGAGCTACTAGCGCAGCTGAGAAGTCAGCATTTCAGAGAACCTCGGAAGATGACTCAAAGTGACACAGACTTAGATAGCTCCCTTTCACTCCAGCCAATTTTTCCAGTCACACAACAGCTCTGCATGAGAAATGGAGTCTTCTTTTCTAGTCTGAAGGATGCAGCTGTACAATAGAGCCTTATCGGTAAATCTCAACATTATTTGCAAGCCAAGACAGACTCTCTGAGCTATACTGCATTTATTCATAATCACAGGTATGCAAACTCAGCTACAAATATGCATCTGAGGCAAGCAAGAGTCTTTGAGCTCTAAAAAGTGAGAAAAGAGGTCACTGACTAGTTATATATGAGTGGGCATCAACACAGCCCTTAAGGTACATGGAAAAAGCTAAGTGCCTTACCATAGATAGGTATCTGAAACCATCAGCTCCCAAGGTAACATTTGCCACTGCAATGAAGAGAGAAGAATAGTACCATGCAGTAAATTAAACTACAGATGACAGCAGCGCCTCTTAGTACTTTATGTTTCGTGAAAGATCAGAGTCAGAGGTAGCACAGCCCTGTAATCTGCATTGGAGATCTCAGGCTAACCTTTCATTGTAAAAGCATGCTGCTGTAAACCCAGCAATGCATGGCAGAAACCTTACTCTGCCTCTCTGCTCTACTCACTTCCAGAGAGCACCCACATGCACAGGCTTTGTAGTGATTGGTGTCACTGTGTAAAGCTCACTTGTCTTGTCTTGGCCTCACCTATGTTACGTAACAAACTCACTTATTCCTACTAAGTAGTCTGCACATTTTTACTTTGTAGCTCCTCAGAGATTTCTCATCTATAATTGCTTTACTTCGGAAACTGAAGTCTATCCTCCACAGAGCAGATCTAAAATTTCTACTGAAATTTCTACCCAGACCTCATCTTTGGGATATAAAGCACTTAAGGATGACTGTGCGTCTAAATTTTCTTTTAGGCTATAGAGCCATCTAGCAGTAGACAGAGCAATTCATAAACTCCTATAGCACATTAATCATCTTTCATATAAGCAAACTAAACATGAGTTTTGCTACATACATTTTCCTGAATTAGCCTAATAAACATTTTCTCACACCTTTCCCACCACCAATTATCTTTTTTTGAAATGTAGTCACCATAAGCTGATGAAATAAAAGTACTCAGGGACTTAATAGGGGATGACAGCATTACTATATACACGTTATCATTTTATTGACTTGTTAATTGCAAGGTTGCCTCTTGCTACCCAAACCAACTGATTTTCAGAGACTTATTTATTTTCACATCATATGTTCCCTATGTGCTGCATGCTATCCTGTGCTTTTTATTAGAATCATAGTATTCTGGGTGGGATTTCAAAGATCCACCTGGAGTTTATGGAAGACATTTTATGGAAAATGTTTTATTGCCAAGAGGAGCCCAAGCTAACCACAGAAGCTTCCAATCTTTGCATTCATACCACTTGAAAGCGCACACCCTTCCCTTGAGGGCTTCTGGACCTGGCTTCTCCACACCAGCACTGAAACATGGTGGCAGTGATGTGTCTTGGAACAGAAGCTTTCAGCCTCTGTCAGAAAGCATGCCCTTACTGAAGCAAGAGGAAAAGGTGGAGGAAAAAAATAGGATCGAGAGTAGAGCTGAACCTTGGTGCAGTGAGAATGTGGTCAAATAGAATACTTAGAATACTTTGGGTTGGAAGGGACTTTTACAGGTCATCTAGTCCAACCTCTCCTGCAGAAGCAGGGGCACTTTTAACTAGATCAGGGTGCTCAAAGCCCCATCCAACCTGACCTTTTGTCTTTTATAGGTGTAGTTGTCATTCAGACAAGTAACAGACTTCATTCATAGTTCTTGAACAAACCTATTGATTTAGATAACCCCAGACTTACACGAGCCAGAATTTGGCTCTGAGCATTTCAGAAGAACCCTCTCTGAGAGGGATTTCTGACAATGCACCAGCCTTCAGGCAGGCACAGATCTGATGTTAACAACAAAGCAGACCACCTCTCACCCCCAGTTTCCACTGCTACTGAAGACAACGTGAGCTGTCAATGCTACAACAGAGGACCAGAGACAGAGGGACAGTAGGAGAGTGGTCACCATGGCCCTTCTGGTAAATCTACAAGTATATCTATCTCTTGGGTCTGTAACAGTCCATATTGTTGCTTTCAGTAGTCTCCATTCCATGTACTGAAATGCAGCCGAAAGGGCAGATTTGTAACAGTCATCTAAGCCGTAAGTGTGGGCTAATTTTTATTAGTTATTTTATCAGAGGTAGATTATAGGCTTTATTTTTTTAAAAAGAAAAACTGAAAATATGACAGAAGTGAAGCTTAGGGGGTGTAAGGCATAAAACTATTATTTTAAAATTTAAACATATGTATGATCTTCAAGGTCCCTGCTAATCCAACCCATTCTATGATGTTTAGGATACTCAGAAATAAAAAAAAATATTATTTTCTCTGATGTAGGAGTACTGATTTTTTTTTTGCTTCCTTTGTTTTAGCTAATATTACTACTTCAAACATATCTGAACTCCAGCGCATTTGGATATTTTTCCTCCACGCTTGTCTTATTAATTGAAAAACGTAAGTTCTTCATATTACTAACAGCTATATCACTAACATATCACAGGAATCACTTTCCCATCTGCGATTCACCTAATCACATGGACTTACTGGAAACATAAACTACTAAATTTCCTTCCATGCTGAAAGAGAAATAACCACAATTTATATGGAGACAAAAGTTCCATCGTTTCTTACCAAGTGGTGGCGGAGGAGCTCAGGTAACAGGTTACTGCTTCCAAACAAACAAACAAACAAACAAACAAAGTTTCACTTGCAAGACTTGGTGTTGGTGTGCTTGCAGAGGATTTCTCTTAAGGATTTCTGAGGGACAGCTCTGCCCGCCCACGTGTGCAGTTATTACTTGCCAACACATCCCCAGGTGAAGTCTGAGCCATTTAGTTCCCGCAATCCAGGTGTGCACTTCACCCCTTCCCCTGCTAATGCTCTCCTGAGTGAGCATGGCTATTTTCCCAGCAATAGCGATCAAGAGGCACCATCTAGTGGTGCCTAAAAAAATCCATTTTTTCATTTAGTTACAGTTTCAGAGACTTACAGAGACAGCTTCTGCTGTATTTTAAGTGTCCACCCCCTGTCCCCTTCCAGACACAGAAGGAAACCGAACATAGAGCAGGCAGGACAGCTCTATAGAAACAGGCGTGACAAGCAATTGGTCACCAGAGTCCTGAATACGGCTCTAGGCTACATTGAGTTGCACAAAAGGATTGAACTGGGTGTTAGAGCACAACATCTGTTGGTGTGAGCACAGCACAGGGCAGTTCTCTCTGGATGCCACCCCAGGACATTCAGACTTCCAGAGCCACAAATGATGCTCCCAGACCCAAGAACTCCTTTGCCAAGACAAGGGCTTGTGAAAAATCAGGTTCTTATACCAAAGCCTGATGCAGAAGATCAGGTAGCAAACATGGATGCAAACTAAGAAACAGACTTTAGCTAGGACTTAGAATTTGCAGTCTATCTTTAGTTACATGTACTCAAGCAAGTTATTTGGAGATAAATAAGCTATGAACTTAACGAGCATTGGTTATTCAATGATTACACATATAAATGCTTGTCCCATGGTAAATACAGGATTTTTGATGTTCAGGAAAAGAGTAATGAGCTATCTTCATAAGCTTTTGGCTAGCAGTCTATACATACCATTTACTACAGTTACACGGCACACTAAGTTCTCAACCTTTGTTACTTCCTAGAGGCATATAAGCATAGGCATCCTGCACAGTCACTTTAGCTTGCTCATTTCTAAGAGGTCACCCAGCAAGGCAGCTTCCCTGGAAGTTTCCTTTAGGCCAAAGCCCTTAAATAAGAATTTGCTCAGGTTTTTTTGCTGTAAATCCATCTCTCTAAGTACCAAGCCAGCCCTCCCCCAGGAACCTCATAAGATCTTGCAACACTGTGAGCCCCTTCAACAATTTTGCTAAATCAACATGATCTCTAACCAGAGAGGACCCTCCAGGACTTTTAGAGACATCCACCACTCCTGCCAGGATGAATCAGATGATTGATTGCCCAGGTGACACAACACAGGTACAGCTGGGCTTAGTGCCTATCAACAATACTGTGCAGCAATTGTTTTTTAACTGGGAAAAATCTCATTCTAGGAACAACATTGAGGACTTTTTTTCTTGGGGCATGTTTCAAATGCAAGGGAATCAGTACTCCAGAATTTTGACATGGGATGAGGTTAATTCTTTTGTCTCAGGCCTGTAATGACTCACCTTCTTGCATAAAAATTATTGCAGGTCCCAAACATTCTGCAGTCCAAATAACTTCTCATCCACTCTAAGCAAGATGCCAAAACCAGTGAGAACTTGTGACATAGGACTTAGCACTCGCCCACAGACTCACTAGACTTTTAAAAGGAGTAGGAAATCCTGAGCTTTTAGAAATAGAATATTTCAAGGTGTATTATCAAATCCTAACTGAAAACAAATTTGCTACCAGGCTACAGCTGTGAACACCTCAGCCAAGGGGAGCATGAAGTTGTGGGAAGTCTCCAAACCAGGGATGGCTTTTTAACTTCACTGTTATCTCTTGTGGACTTGTACTGACTCATAAGAGCTATATATGAAAAAGATTATGAAAAAGCTATGATAGTAGTAATGGCAGCATTATTAAATGGTGCTTTCTATGGTCTGGTTATGGCACAGATGGAGTATCTCTTAGAATTAATAAAAGGCAAGCAGCACAAAGGACATCAGTTCAAAGTGATAGAACAAGGCTTCATCACCTGTTTTTCTTGTATATCACTTTTCATTGCTGGTTTTTTTTTCATTCCCTTGAAAAATGAAGAAAGCTCACAAGTGGGACTGTGTGTTAAGGTAAAACACTTGCATGTAGACAGGTCTTTGCATTCGCAAACAATAAGATGTTGCTTATATGATGAAACCACTTTTTTTCCCCTGATAGCCTTTTGTTTCACCTTCCATGTACCAAAACTTATCATACAGCGGTTGCTGGTAGAGCAATGAAGGAAATGGAACAGATGCACCCTTGGAACAACTGCATCAACTTCAATACAAGTTTGCCAGGACTGTGTTTGGCCTAGTACACAGGTATAGTAATTCCAGCAAGCTTTTCCAGGAGAAAGTCTGAAAACTCGCCTCAAGTCACATCACTGTTATGTGGGCTGTGGCTCTCAAACCTGGCTGGGGCCCCCTCCTTGTGCTGGAAACCTGAAGCAAATTTGTGTTGTCAACAGAACCCCACCACTGTAAAAATAGAAAGAAAGGATTATCAGCCCTGCAAGTAGGTGGCCGTAGCTGACTTAATTCTGGGTCCCCCCACATGAATAATGACAAGTGGAAGAGTCTCTCTGTGCCCAGCACTAGGGGATAGGTAATCCAAAATTGCTTTGAATATATATGTTAAGGTAATTCAGCCCTGGTCAGAAAAAGTAGGTGCTCTGGGAAACCAAGGATCAAAAGTTAATATCCAATTAAGTCCTTCTGAATTACAAGGGAGCCCAAATGAAACTTTATCCTGTCAGAAATCTGAATTTGTGTTGAAGCAGGGCAAAATCGGTTTATCTTCTTTCTACATGTGCCACAGTGATATCTGTGCTTTGAACCTCTGCAATGCAAGCATCAGCTCCATAGGAAGAAAAAAAATCCCACTCCTAACTGAGATGTGAACACTGCATTGTCAGAGGTGAAAAAGCGGCACCCAAACAGGCAAATCTTTTTCATAGAAACTGCCTGTGCCTCAGTCCCCCATGGACAAGCCAGAATGATTCCACCCTTTCACCTTGTAGAACTTGGTGGATACTAGTGGTGCTGGACAAAGTCTAAGGTTCTTTGGTCAGAAGATGCCCATTGCCATGTCACCACAGCCATTTATTTGTGAGGACTGAACAGCTTCGCAAGAGTGATCCATTTGTGCTCAGTTGGACAAAGATCATGGGCAAAGTCTCTCTTGGCATCTCCTCAGGTTGTTTCCAAAGGGTAAGCTGATATAAACCCAGAGGAATAGTGGGAGGTACCTGTTGATGGATTCTTTCAATGCCCCTCCAGAGAGGGGGAGGCTGGGAATTGTCTGATGGCAAGATGTGGCTCAGTCACTTTTGGAGGAGATCTGGGCCAAACCCCAGCTCCATCAGGCCATTGTCTATCGAAGAAAAAAATGAATCTTATCATAAGTTTTATCTGGAAAAAAAATGCTTTGACCATTGCAAGGACAATAATGTCCATCTTCTTTCAGAGGTGCTTGAGCCCCAGAAAAGGTTAAGAGTTACCTTGTAGGTGCCTCCCAGTGCAGGGCTGAGCTGATTTTGTGTGTATCTCTTGGTGTTCTCTGTCACTTTCCCCCCATCACTGGTTTACCCATTTGGGGCGCTGATATTTAGTATAATTAGTTACCAGCAGATTTACTTTGGCCCTCCATATAAGGAAGAAAGCAGCTCCTTTACTGTTTATACTGCCTCAGTTTTCATCCTGTAGATGTATTTAGTTAAGCAATACAAAAATAATTGGAACTTTTCACCTCTAATGATTAATTGAACTTTTTTATTTTCAGCATCCTCTGCAGATACTGCCCTAGAAACACTCTCTCCCAGGTTAATCAGATTTTTGTCCAGAAACCTTCCAAAATCAATGAACTATCAGACTAATAGTACAGTTACACTTGGGCGTGCTTTGAATCAGACTGCCCCCCCTGTACTAGAGCCTGTAAGGAGCACTGTAGTGAAAGCCATTTTAGTCAGCAAGTGCAGGATCACAGTTCAGTCAGTGTGGGAAGGGGATGGAAATCCCAGGTGGTGCCAATGTGAGAGGTGAGCCCAGCAACTGCGTCCACACTCAAGACAGGAGGAAGCCATACTATGGATGAGAGCCTATGGCTCTGTCCTTGGCTTCTTGATGGGCACTAATATGGGTCTCACCTTGGCACTAACAGGGATCATGTGCCTGGACTACAGCTATGCTCTGAGCTCTCTTTCAGTATTAAACTGTGGTCAAAGCAGAACCGTTTCAGTAACTGTGAATGTCAATAACGATATAAAGATTTACAGGGGTATATCTTTAAACTCAGATTGCAAAATAAAGCTGCAAACATTTCTTTAGGATGGGTAACAAAGCTCCAGGATTGCCTCCCCAACTCTTTTTCTGCAAAAGTGTTGAAATAGTTGGATTGATTCTGTCTGGAGCATATTCAGACAGAGGCAGACATCCACCATGGAAAACAGCAACTTAAACAAATTTTTGATGTTGAAAGCAACAGAAAGCATGCAGATGAGAGTGTCAAGAAACCTTAGCTGTTACTCCCTGCACAGCCTATAACTAGATACCATGGGAGTATCTTATATGTGGCGACTAAAGGCATGGACTCTGTTTGGGTGCCAAAACAAAATTGTTTAATGCTTATAAGTGCTTGTTTTGGCTTGCCAACGTCTAGTATCGTAACAAGTAGTTGATAAGCCAAAGCCGCGTTTGTTATAAAATCGCATTATTTAATCACGCTTGTAATTGTGGCTGAGCCTTGGGGTCCATTCCCATTAATTGTGGTAAACCAGCCCCTAAAGGCGGGTCCTCTGGAGGGCGCTCAAGATCTTCTAAAGCTGCGGCTTCTGCCGCTTGGCGCCAGCTAGTTTCAAACAAAACCTTTTGAGTAGGTGTTAATAACAAACTTGTTAACTGCTTAATATAGAATCATAGAATCATAGAATAACCAGGTTGGAAGAGACCCACCGGATCATCGAGTCCAACCATTCCTATCAAACACTAAACCATGACCCTCAGCACCTCGTCCACCCGTGCCTTAAACACCTCCAGGGAAGGTGAATCAACCACCTCCCTGGGCAGCCTGTTGCAGTGCCCAATGACCCTTTCTGTAAAGAATTTTTTCCTAACGTCTAGCCTAAACCTCCCCTGGCTGAGCTTGAGGCCATTCCCTCTTGTCCTGTCCCCTGTCACTTGGGAGAAGAGGCCAGCACCCTCCTCTCTACAACCTCCTTTCAGGTAGTTGTAGAGAGCAATGAGGTCTCTCCTCAGCCTCCTCTTCTCCAGGCTAAACAACCCCAGCTCTCTCAGCCGTTCCTCATAAGACCTGTTCTCCAGCCCCTTCACCAGCTTCGTTGCTCTTCTCTGGACTCGCTCCAGAGCCTCAACATCCTTCTTGTACCAACTCTGTTCCCATAAAAACTGTTTGCAACATACTTTGGACAAACGTATGAGCACAAACCATAATCCATTACATTTTTCCTCAACTCTTTTATCAGGCTAAAAGGTATTCCTTGCCATTCTGACTGTCCATTAGCATTCCTGATAACCGGCCAAACTCTAGCCCCAGCCAGATCATGCTCCCCTTCAGCAGCAGCCTGTCTGTCAGTTGTTGCCAGTGTCATTTAATCCGGTCAGTCGCTATGGTAACTTGTTGCAGTTCCTCCTCTAGAGTTGAAACAGCTTAAACTGTGGGGAGTGATTTCCTGGGCTCCGATTTTCCACTTTTGTCATTTGTGCCTCTGTACCACAGTCTGTCTGAACTGTTGCCTCTCATTTCTGAGGTGTTAGTAACTCTCAGTCTTCGTAGGGGAGGGAGTATCATTTGAAGGAGCAGGTAGCGCGGACGGTGTTGATACAACGCCATAACCTCTGTTGCCCTACATCTCTTGGAGTTTGTCTAAGTCTTCATCTTTTCTTAATGATTGTAATGACTCAAACATTAATCGTCAGATAGTCAATAAACTTGGGGCGACAGGGTCCCCTTTAGTAGCCGTGTCCCACAATTTAATCCCCGCAGCATCCCATACTTCAATATCATATGCTTTTGTTGCATCTAAGCCTGGCTCGTGAACTTGTATCCGTTTTAACAAAGTCTTAAATTGTTGTTCATCATATTTGACACCCCCTTTCTTTAAAACTAACTTAAAAATATTAAGGGTAGACTGCTCATCCGCTAACATAGAAGATCCCATTATGTTCCCATCCTTGGTCCTTCTTCCCAGGTGCTATGTGCAAGCCTCTTCGGTGCTTCCCACTGACATTATCCTGTTCAACCAAGCATCCTCAATTGCTATCTGGACTACTTCAGTGCTCCTCACTGGCTTTATTCAGTTCAATCGAGCGTAGCCACCGGTTGCTTCCACCCAGCGATTCTTCTCCTGAATATCGGAGTGGTCCCTGTCCGAGGCACCATTTGTGGTGACTAAAGGCATGGACTCGGTTTGCGTGCTGAAATGAAATCAGTTTATTATGCACAAGCAGAGCTTCATATACCCTTATCTGCCCCGTTAGCCTGCTATCCCAGTGATTTTCCACATTAAAGTCTCATTTACAGAAATTCAGCATACTCTATTTGCTACAAATATTTCTCTTATCTAGCAACCAATAAACTCCCAACACTTCCTTTACAGTTATCTCAGCTCCGTGTTCTCTCCTCCTCCCTAGCTCTCCCACAGTTTGTTGCTTAGCTATCTCATGGTTTCCTGCTAATGAGCATGAGGATATGGGTCTTATTATCCTACATGATCACGTCACCAATGAGCACGAGGATAGCGGCTGTACACGCTGGTGTACATGTGGAATTTTCTGTACCCACACTTATAGGTACCTAAGATACAAGCCAGAATACTTTTTGCTTATTTTTCCATCTGTGCATTCCCACCTATGCTCTTTGTATGCTCACTTGCCAACTTTCTGATAAAGCAATATAACTGTGGCTGATATTTGCTAGGAACCATTGTGAAAAATGTTTGCTACGAACCAAAATGCCATTAATTTTTTTTCTCTGACTAAGTGCTGAGAACAGTAAGGTTTAATTTCCTGCCTCTCCACTTTCCTGACTCTTTTTGTTAACCTCAATTTATTTTTTCACCTCAGCTCGTAAGAGAGCTTTACAAACCATAGTGTCATTTCAACACTTATTTTTCATTCTGATGCCTAAGTTTGTGAAAACATCAAGTTAGATACTCCACTTTTTTTTTTTTTAAAGACTTTTTCAGACGCCTAAGCACACACTGAAAAGCTTGACTTTAGGCAGCCATTTTCAGGTACCCTATCAAAGTGTCCCTGAGACTTTTATGTCTGACTGGTGATCGTGGCTGTTTTTTTCAATCCCGCTCTTTAAACTCTCAGTAGGGAAGACTCAGAAGGTGTTAGTTGCCAAAAGTGCTACTATGCACACCCCGGCATTGCCCTTGCAAATGCATTTACAGATGAGGGCAAAGGGAGCATCTAGATGAAATATGCTTGTACCTAACTATCCCCATCTGGGATGTGGGCCTGAAAATGCCTTGGGTAGTCAATGCAAAAAGTGACACATTACCAAGCTAGAGAGAGTAAAATGGCATCAAGACTCACAAACCACCACTGGTGAAAGTGGAGAGAGAGCTGTGGTCTCCAGGTGGGCTTGGACATATTTCAGTCTTTGCATTATATCCATGCCAGCTTGGCAAAGTCCACTCCTAGGAATTCTTTAATGCAGTCTGAGGCACCAAGTCATGGCACTAATCCCAAATGAAAACTTTTGTCTAGCTCCAGTGCTAAATTGGGTTTTGTTACCATGACCAAGAACACTTGAACTGCAATACAAGCACGTGCCTCCTGTTACGCCTGGTCACAGGGCCCTAAGCCATCTGCCCTGACTTTGATGTGTCTGGCAAAATACTGGGTCTACACTATCAAACAAACCAAGGATGGATTTAATCTGTCATTCAAGACTGATAAAAATCCAGTTTGTTAGCTCCAGGTACACTTAACAGAAAACAGCCAAGAAGTAAAGCCTTGAGCTATCTTTTCATCTGACGTTAGCCTCACAGGCAAAAATTGTGCTATTTCTCTAGATGACTTAAGTTTCTACAGACACAAACCCAAAACCTTCTGTTAACTACCAAAAATTCCCTACCAGCCACATATCTAACAAATTACTAAATGTGACCATATATCTAATTTTAATTTCTTTAACTATTGGGCAAAGCTAGAATAAATGTGTAATTTAATGCAGGTGTTCATGAAATATCATAGAACAGAAAAACATAGGAGTGCACCCATTTAAAAGAACAAAAGAACTTCTTTTAGTGTTTACTACAGGTTTTAATTGAATGCAGAAAGACAGAGTTATTCCCGAAACACGGGCCTGATATTTCCTACTGTCTCATTTTAATGAACATTTGTACGTGTTAATAAAAGTTTCTTATTCTCCTCATATAAAATTCTCAATGCATTCACAACTGCGCTTTCTCTAGCCATTTCTTTATTATATCACTTTCTCTTTCCCAGGATTAGTCTGCGTGAAGGATGTGAAATATTGTTAATTACCAGCTTTTAGTGCTGAGACTGTAGTCAGCCCTTTCTTGGGAACACTTCCAACTAAAGGCCAATATCCTGCATGCATTATTGCTGAGGATATGTTACAGGCATGTAAGTAACTGCATTGTCCTCTTTGATTATTACTGAGGGCTGTCCCTGTGTGAGTGCCTAAGGCATGTAATGACACTAGCTCCCCAGCTGCCCCTGCAGCATTCCTATAAAAATGCTCTAGATAGTTTGCCGTAAGCTCCATACAAGATGAGAGCTTTGTCTTCTTGCCATATGACATCGACACCGAGAGTGCCTGCTTGCATCCCCCTGCTGCTTGTCTTCCATTGCCAACCCCAAGATCCTTCCTCCTTCAGCTGATTTTCTCTTCCTCTCCCCATTTTCCCACTTTCTGCAGATAGCTGACTGCTTCCTCTATTGACATAATAACAAGCAGCAGCTTAACCATGCTGAACAGCCTATGCTGGAGGTCATCATTTGTCATTTGAGAAGGGGAAAAACAAGCCTAAACACTTCGGGCTTTTTTTTATGGGCACTTCATTATCTTCTACAATGGGAGAGAAGATCAATGCTGGTAACCTTCCAACACACCACTACTATCACTTGGCAAACTCATCAAATACAGCTTCCAGGAACATGCACATGTCCTTAGCTCTATGGTGATGGCAAGTTTTCCCTTTAAGAGCCTGTGCTAGGAGGAATAGGATCTTCTGCAAGTTCCTGACACAGAAACGCATTCATATTGGCTTGTCATTCCTTCCTAGGCTTCTTTCTTCTAACCATCGTGCTGCAGCCGTATTTTAAGGGAGTAGGTTACAAAGCAGTAGGAAATTGCAGATGTGTCAAGTACACTGCAGAAAATTAAGCAGGAAATAGATAGAGAAACATCTAAAACCCCAAGATTTGCCCTAAGAATTACTTTCTAGCCGACCTCTTCTGTTCATTGCAACCTTGATCCAGGAACCAGGTCCTATTACCTTGCTTTCTGTTCTGCCTGCCTCCTTGCCCAGAAAGGTAACTTAGGATTACTTTCATGCTCTCTTTCTGTCTCCAATAAAAGATTTACCCAAACTGAATAGAAGTATACCCACCCACGAAAAGGCATAGGTAGATGGTTCTGTGCCTTCTTAAATATCCATTACACAATATAGACAAGAATACTTACCTCATTTATGTTAAAAATGGAAAAGGAAAATAGTCAAAGATCCAAAAAGAGAACTCCGCAATGCCAAACTATTCTGCAAAGAGCTAAGCTGGCCTGGATATCTTGTAGCTCATCCACCTTTTTCATTTACCACTGCTGGATTGGTTACTACCTGTGAGAGAGTGCATAATGTGGCAAGCATTGCATCAGATGTAAGCTCCCCAGCATTCTTATATTCAGGGGGCAAGAGCCAACACAGCTGATTGTACCAATCTAGTTGTCTGAAAAGGCATGTGATGAGGTGTTGTGGACCCCCATAATTAGTTGATGGTGGAGATTGAGCGTATCTATATCGGGCCTGTCTGGTGGCTGCATTCAGGGTTGCTGAATCACCCTTTCCTCCACAGCACTGCCCAGACATCCTTGCTGCTAACAAGTTCCTTTATGTTCTGGTGGAAATCACTAAAGTCTCCTTAGTCACAGCCTCTGTCCCTATAGGCCGTGGATACAGAGAGTCTTTGACTAGCTTACCCTCCTCCTCGAGTATGCAGGAACCAGCTGTGATGACTCTGGAGAGCAAGCAGGGGACAGGGCTAGTGGGGGATGACCAAGCTGAGAGGAAAGGCCCCCACTGACCTCAATACAACAAGCATCAGTCTCTTTCTTTGAAAAGGCTTTGGTCTTTTAACAGCTCACTTTGGGTAGTGTAGGCTTGGTAAAGAGCATTGAACCAGCCAATCAAGCAATACTGCTTTTTTGGTTGAAGGCTCTCAGGTAAGACAAGATGATACAGTCCTATGGTAATATGAGCTCCTCTCTTTCAGGCTCTCTTTTCATGGAGCCATTTCACCTTTGTCAGGTCCCTAAGAGTACTGGTACAGGGGAAAATTGCTAACAGGCATCCAAAAAAATCACTGCATGCAGCAAAGACTGTGATGCTGGTTTGGGGCAATAGCAAAAAGAACTGCAGGAACTAGCTTACTATTAAGTTCACAACCTAATACAAATCCAGTGAACATGTAGAAAATCTGACTGAGCATTCTCCCTCTTTATATGACTTAGTGTCAGTTACAAAGCTCAGGGAAGCCAGTGAAGATGGGTATTTCCCCACCAGCAACTTCACTAAAAATTGATAGGTGAGTGCACACACTGGGACATGAGTTCTCATCTAACACCAAAACCCCCACAATCTCTAAAACAAGAGAAGTATGTGCTGAGGGATAACACTGCTTCTTTGCATTTCTAAAAAAATGAAAGCAGTTTTAAGGTTACTTCACCACTAGTGCCTGATGGAAAAAAAATCTGCAGAATGGCAGAGCTGCTGAGTTTGCGAGGTGCCTCCAGAAACAATCTTGTTCAACCCTCCTGCTCAGACTGGGCTGTCCTGGGGCAGAAAATCTTCCCAGGGTCATGCTTAAGCTGGGGTTTGAGTATTTCAAAGGGTAGAGATTCTGCAGCCTCTCTGGGCAATCCATTCCAGTGGTCAACCACCCTCGCAGTGAAAGAGTACAGTAGAGTAGCATAGCGTAGCATAGTTCAATGCAGTTGGAAGGAACCTACAGTGATCATCCAGTTCAGCTACCTGACCACGGCAGGGCTGACCAAATATTAAAGCGTGTTATTAGGGGCATTGTTCAAATGCCTCTTAAACAGACCACCTTTCTAGGAAGCCTGTTTCAATGACTGACTACTCTCTTGGTAGACAAGTGTTCCCTAATGTCACTGCTTCCACAGCCACAGTCATCCAATTCAGAGGACCAGACAGCCCAAGGTCTATCAGTATTATTAAAGACTGAGGAAAAAAAAACCCTCAAACATTTAATACCTCTGTTTTTTCTTCATCCTGTTTGTCAGATAGATACTTTCCTTTCCTAGTAATTTTTAATCCTCAAAAGAGTAAATAAGGCTGGTGGGAAGGTTCCTTTTTTTCTGAATATGGCTGCAAGGGAAAGAGTATATTATGAAGCATTTGGACAGTATAGCGATGGCAGGGTGTGGGCCATTCATCTAGCATCACAGCTAATGTGTCTGCTGTGATGAGGCAGTCATTGTACCTCCTGTAGGAGCCACTTGGTGCAACCAGAATAAGTTCTGATGGCACCTCCCTAGCATGCTCTATCTGTGACATGGCTTTTGTTGGAGCACCATCGCCAGGCTCTGGACATGATTATTTTGATGAAAGACACTCACACATCAACTCCCTGCTGGAGTTTGACATAAGAGAATGGAACATGGACATCTGTGCTACAGAGTGACCCAAAGATATATGGGGCCTCCTTACAAGCTCAGGTGAATAAAAGGGGGATAATGGGACCTATTTTGCAAGGTATTTGACTTATGGGCCAGTAACTCTTGGCAAATATGCTCCAGAATGAGTTGGAAATATGAGAAATTTAATGTACACTAGACATTCTTCCTCTAATGAAAGCAGAGGGTCTTCCCACATCTCCTTTTCCCCCTCCTGCCTTTCATCACCAAGTGGAGAAAAATCAGAAGCTCCAAAGCATGCAGGTAGAAACGTGACCCTGACATCAGGTTTTACACATCAACCTGCCCCTTATTTCAGCAAAGGCTACTTTACACTATCAGCGTATCAATCCTTCCAATTCACATGACGGAGGAGGCAAAGAGAAAGGAAGAGACAGGATGTCAAGAAAGGTCTGTTTCAGAGGAAGTGTCAGGGAGGAGTGATTTTCACTAAGTGGTTTGTAACAGTGGAGCATGGCCGCTGCTGGTTGGGGGTTGAGGTGACACACACTCCTGTTGTTCATGCTAGACAAACCACAGGATGTGCATCTCAGATCCTTTTGCTGGTGCTGCATCTGCTACCACTGGCTCCTCGGAGTAGCTTCAAACGTTGTCCTGTATTCCAGGGATGGTACCCAACCAGGCTGGCTGAGTCTAGAGAGGAGAAATACCTGTTCTGCAAGACAGTGCAGGAAGATGGCCTGGAAACACTCTGTGAAGGCATTTAGAGATGAAAACACTTCAGATACCTCTTGGGAAATGGGAACCAGTAAAAGATGTGAGGACACAGGAAGAAGAACAGAGTGAAAAGGTGAGTGAGTGCTGGAAGAATGAAGATTCGTTTGCTCTGAATTCATGAAGTATTTTGCTTATACAGAGCCAAAGGACTATAAAGTCTCTGTATGGGCGTCTTTTTAATGCTTATTATTTCTTGCCTTGGAAGAAGATGTTTTTATATCTTGACAGATGAAATAAAGCAGTCTACCAGAAAACAAGCAAGGTGTGAACAGTGATAAGAACAAGGGGAGACTTGTTTACCAGGCATGGTAAAAACATAAGTAATTAGCTTACCAATAGACAGAGATTGCTTTATCAAAAGGCAACATGATGCACAGAAGACCTTTACTTATGGGCACATAAGAAACTATTTCAAGGAGACCAAATTTAAACTCAGCTAACAAAAATTTAATGACGCTCTGCAATTCGTAATTCAGATTGCTCTACAGAAGAACTCACTTGCGTTATCCAAACTTTTCCAGTCCATTTTGTTATTCATAAAGTATTCATGTGGCCCTTTGCAGTGAATGCCAGCCTAACTTGGTATGCTACTGATTAATGACCATCCCATTCAGACTTACTGTGGATGGCCATAGAGGTGGCTGTAGACAGAGTCACAAGTGCAATTCTGTGATATTAAAAAGGACTTTTTCAGCTTAAAAAGAAGTGTGGATGAAGACCAAGACACAGATCGGGATGTAGAAGTTGAGACAGTCACTTCTGATCCACTGACATCCTGTGTTACTCTCAGTAAATCATGATCTCTGCGTGTATTCACATCAGAAGTCTAAAATAAGAGTAATAGCTACTTACTTCAAAAGGCTGCTCTCGTGGCTAACCACAAAAATGTTTATAAAACACTGTCAAATTCTCAAGCAGAATACATCAAAGAAAGGCACATTATTGTTTATAATTAAAGAGAAAAAGCTATTTTAAAAACATCACAGCTGCAAATTCAAGCATTTGAAATCTGGGAAATACCAAAATTCAGGTTGACAAAAAATGACAAAAAATGACAAAATTCAGGTCCCCAAAATCTTAATTTGTCTTCTCTGTTTGCACATTACAATTATGACATGAAGAATATAAGGGAGCTGCAGGGCAAATGTTCTCCCTCTATCAACATATACATAGAAGCCGACACTTACATACAAATGCAAGAAACTCCATTATAGGGGTGTGAGTGGAGTTGGCCAAAAGCCTAAATAGCTACTAAGTTTTTTATTGACAAATAGTTAAGTATTTACAGGTGTGTGATAAAACATGATGCTGGAAGTGCCCATCCTGATGTAGGCATTACACCAATGGAAAGAATCATAATATACAGCAGTATTATTGACAGTGATTGGTAGCAATTTTGCATTCAACTTTTTGTTAGAATTTGGTTTTGATTAACTCATTGTGTTGTTGTTTTTCCTTTTATTTGATCACTTTTTTTGGTCATGTCTGTAGCATCCAATACTGCTGCTTTTCAATTTTGTTATCTCTTCTTTTGTTCCTCTCCCCTCATCCCTTCTGATTGTCCTTCCTCTTTTTCCTTTGCTTTTTCCTCACACACACTTCCAGTTCTTCCTCAAGTTCCAGCCTTTCTCTTCCCTTTTCATTACCTGCATTACCTTACTGTCATCTCTGCTGGATCCGCATTTATACCCTTCCACTTTCCCTCAATGCTTTCAGATAAAAAACAATTGCTTTGGCAAGAACTGTGGCAAAATATAAGCATTACTGCGTTCACAAACTGCACTGCAGAGTTGAGATGAGATCCAAAATCAGAGAGAAAAACCAACAAAGAACAGAGACCAAGGGGGTTTGTGAATACCAGAGCTCGGTGAAGTATCTCCCTGCAACTCTGGCAGTCATGCACCCTGAATGGCCGGGTGGCAACTTGTACAAACAGTAAGGAAGCTGCCCAAAGCTTTCCCTCTTCTTCCTCAATAGGATTCTTCTATGGAATCACCCAGGAGAAAGTTAAGTTCATAGAGAAGAAATACAGTTCAAAGTTGAGTATGTAGTGAGCAAACTCGATAAGAAATATTGCAGAAGAAATGAAATTTCAAAGAAAGAAATGGGTTAATGATAAACCTCTCACACTTTGGCAGATTTTTCATGTCAATTAAGCTTGGGACAGGTCTATTATGTTTCATTGGAGTTACAAGAGTGTACATGACATCAGAATTGTCCTACGGTATTTTAAATCTTATCCTCCCTTTCCTGCCCCACTCTCCCTCCAGCATTAAAGTGTCTGTTTAAAGGACGGGAGTCACATTCGCACAACCCAAATAACAGAATTCAAAGTGTGTTAATGATCCAAGCTGTTGCATTTGGCATTTTGAAAGGGCAATGCTAGGAACTGAGATTGTGGGCACAAAGACAGATTTAAGCAAATAATATTCTCAGAAATATTCCCATATAGCCCACTAACTTGAATTACAATGTTTCTAGAGGTGACATTCAGCTAACTACAGCATTTGGAGCAAAAGGACATGGCTTCCTAAGACAACTTTTCCTTTGGCTTCGTGAAATGATGTGCATTCTGAGGACAGAAGGATAGAGCCCACTGTGATAAATGAAGTGGAAAACTCATTTAAAAGTATCAGATTATTTCACATAGCATTAAATATTATCCCCCCCCTTTTTTTTTTTCCTCTTCACAGATTATTGGCATTTTTGCAGGCTGAGAAATCAGACTGGGTCTGAGATAAAACATTGATTACATTGGGCCACTCACAGAATTATCTAGGAATGACAACTGGAATTTAGCCTGTCTTACCTCAACTTACTTAGGGCATGCAAATCACCAGAGAGCATCACAAAGCATATTTATACTTCCAAGCCCAACTTTTGTGTCAATTGTACCTGGTAACTCGGCTGTGCTATAATACAGTTTTCTATGGGCTGGCTGTAAGGACAAGAATTAGTTTATTTGGCTTATTGAGAATCTCTGCTGACTCAGATTCCCCTGGAGCATTACTGCAATAACCTGTGTAAAGCACATTGCAATCACTGCTTAAAGTTCCTGTGGCTTTATGGTATCTGCAGATAACCCAATCACCCTGGATGGAAATGATATAAAGAGCCTGGGATGCACTGATCTGAAGAGGTGTGCTGTCCCTATGCCACAATGCCAGTAAGAGAGATTGATAATCAGAGGGACTGAGCCTGATCCCCTTTTCTTTTATAAAGGGAGGAAATTGAGACCAGGCCCAGCAAAAATTTCCCTGGAATTTGCCCAGTCCATAAACAGCGACCTTGCATCTCAACACATGTCAACACATCCTGACTATTGTTCTTCCCGAAGTGCTCTTTATTCCCAAAAAAAAAGGCTCCAGAATAATTATTTTCAAAGGACTTAGCAGACAAGACTTGGTCTTCTATCTTTGCTTCTACTACAAGCAGCAGTAGCAGAAACTCCCCTGGGTATCTCATCTCAAAAATGTCCTCTTCCTCCTGGTACAGAACTCTCCAAAGGTGACAGGTACTGGACTGCCATCCTCTAGTGGGTACAACCCAGAAAGGGCTTAATGCCAGAAGAATTTTTATCTTCTGGTCTCAGTGTAAGGAAAGTGGATGAAGTATTATGCTCTGTGTACAAGTTCTGAAGTTCATTTGGCTATCTCTGTGCTCCCGATTGAGCTTCCCAAGTTACAGCCACTTGGAAGAAAGCAGGACCACATTCCCAGGGGAACAGTTGTTCAGTCCTCAGGTCCTTTGCTAAGAATGTCTCTTTGTTAACTTTATCCACAACCATAATGCCAATCTGACATATTACTTACCCTCCTTCAAGTGTTTCCAGTGCATCCTCAGAGATTTATCTCTACCTGATATAGAATTTCACCTTGTTTGGGTTGTTAAACCTGTTGCTATTGCTATGAGGTACTCAGAAATGTGACCAATATTTTCTAGGAGTCTTTAGTGGCAGAACAGTGGCTATAATTAACCAGAATTTATTTTTCCTCTTTCTCCCCCTCACTCTCACCCACAGAGTGCAGGCAGCAATACAAAGCATAAGTGGGTGATCCTTTTACAGGATTTTCCTTACAACTGAAGAACGTAGGGGGCACCTCTTCCCAGCTCTTTAAGGTGACTGACCTGGGCTTCACTTCAGTGTTTCATGATAATGTTTTGAGTGTGAGGTACTTAACAGTGACTTTGTTCCCATGTATGTTCAACTCCATCATCCTGGACAATGCTGATACAACTTATCTGTCACTGGTCCCTATTGGGATTAGATCTATTCTTCTCTAAGGTCTTCACTTCTTGGCCCAGTTTTGTAGGCTGCAACTGCCCAAGGTGTATATTTTGCTGTTAATTGCTATGCCTATTGTGCCAGCGTAACTGGGAGTTGAACACTGTTGTTATCAACAATATTTATTGGTTGCATTTGATATGAATGATGTCCACTCTGTTTCCATGACTACTCTTATCTTCTCCCAATGTTTAGTTGCTCTGCTAGATAGAGGTGTCTGCAATATTTCAATGGGAGACTTTGTAAGTCAAATGAAAGAAGGAAAACCATATCCAGTAGTACTAGTTATCTGGGTCTGAGCTGGAGTTGCTGGTATAATATCCAGCCAGCCTTTCCTCTGTGCTATTTCTTAACTTCATTGGCCCTAGTGAAAAAGTCCGTGCAATCCACCAGACAGCATCATGAGCCTTTCTGGTGGAGGGGCACAGTGCCAGGCAATGGAAAAAGAAAAACTCAGTCCCAGGGACTAGCTTCACTGTTATTGTTCTATGAGACGGGAACAACTCATGAAAGTATCACCATTTCCATTCTGCACCCTTGAAATTTGGTTTGCACTTAGCTCCACTCGTGTATCTTGTTTGAGAGATTCACATTCTCATGGGAAGATACCAGCTCCCCAGGGGCAAGGTTGCAAAATGCAATGTATGTAATACCGTATGGGGAGAGCACTAAATACTCTTCTTAGGGTTGTTGGGACTGTGAGCTTTGTTCTTTTTTAATGCAATGCCACTAAAAGTAACGGGCCTGTGCCATCAGGGAATAGTGCTCCAGAAGCTTAGGAAAGAGCAGAAAGCAAGTAATTAACTGGTACACTGAAAGCAAATAAAACTGAGAGAAAGCTCTTTTAGCTTCCTGACCTCCTCCAAAATGATCCTGCACCAATTATTCAGTATTTTACAATGCAAGGGTTAAAATTTGCTAGCTGACTTGTTAAAAACACAACCACACAGTTGCTAGCACAGTGGGCAATGAAGTCCCTTACACAGAGGGTCAATAACTTTCATACTCAGACAGAAGAGGAAGTCAAGGTCAGAACTATGCTCACAGGAGGAAAATAAATGGAGACAAGTGTCAAGTACAGAAGAGGGAAGTTGGACCCTGCCCAGTTGCCACCAGAGGAGCAGGAAAGCAGTGACACCATTGGACTACGTATCATCCAGAGGAGAAGAGAGACTGTAATAAGCATGGCAGGAAACCTGATAAAGTCACAAAAAGTTTTGTGCACCCCATGTGCCCAGCATCACCCAGCCGGCATGCCAGTGAGCAGAAGGCAATGCCAGGCCATATACACACCATTTCTCTTGCAAAGCAGTCAGGGCTGGCCCTGTCTGCCAGCCCTTGTCCCCACACTGTCTGAAAACTGTGAATTTAATAGGGTATTTATTTCCCCTTGGTAGACTTGGGAGACTGTAATCATCATTGTGCTCTTTCTTTCACTGATGCAGTCCTGAACATCTCTGTGTGCCCTAGTGTGGGCAAACCGGGACCTGTAAGGCATCTGTCTGACCCATACTGTAACGACACTGTTCTTTTTTATCAGTCTTGCAGCCTGTGCAATTGCCTTTCCTGAATCACTTGCTATGCACAATGGTCTGAGTTATTATCCACCGGCTTTCAGCTCTGAGGCAAGTAAATGATAAGCAGTTTTGTGCTGCATGATTTCCTTGTATTTTTAGAGTATGCCTGATTAAGCCTTTGTCACTGGACCGTGCAGCTTCACATCATTAGTGTCTTCAGAAAGATGCCAAGAAGAACTGCAGTCTAAACTAACACAGCACAGGACAGAGGTGGGTGCTAACTTACTCACCTAGCAGTTATAGTCCTAGGTAATTCTGGCTACTGACTCTCCCGTCACTTGTTTCCAAAAGTAGAGCAGTTAAATTTTGAACAGTTGCAAGAGTTTTCATTCATTAAATAATAATATAAACCTGCCTGCTAATGACCATAAATTTCAGGTCATAGAAATACAGACAGGAGCAAAGCACAGCTAAGAGAGATGATGGAAGAAGGGCTGGTGTGCACAGAGAGCCCATAGAAGAGCAGGAGACTGCCTGGTTTTTGCTGGTCTCCGAGAAAGGGCTGGGACTGTGGTGCCAACAGGGAAGCAATTCAGGCAGATGGCTCAGGCAGAGCAGGGTTGTGATGGGTGGGCCATTAAAGGAATTTCTCTGTGGGTTGGATGAGTTTGCATAGCCCTGGTAGAGCCTCTTCCTAGACACAAGGGGGCTGTGGCTAGAACCCTCTGAAGATCTCCCTTCTCCAGACTGAGCAAACTCAACTTCTGCATCTGCTCCTTGCAAACCAAGAGGTCCAGTCCCTAACTACTTTGTGGGCTCTCCCCAGAACTCACTGCTATTTATCAATGTCTGGGCCCAAAACTGGATGCAGTATTGCAGATGTGGCTTCTTGAATGCTGTGTAGAGTGGGATAATCCCTTCCCTTGATGTTGTCTGCTGATGGCCATCTCTGCTACTAGGTTCCCACTCAGCTCAGTGTTCACAAGGTCCCCAGGATCCTTTCAGCAGCTCCCCTCCAGCCTAGCTTGCTGCCCTGGGCCCTTCCTTTCCAGCTGCGGCACTCATCACTATTTCATGCTGAATTTCATAAACTTGCTGTTAGGTCATGTCCTCAACCTGCCTAAGTCCTGCTGGGTGGCCACCCTGCCATCACTGTACTGACCTGCCCAGCTGCCATTACCAACTTTGTGTCACTTCTGAACATGAGGAATATGCACTTTGTCACCTCCTCCATGTCACCTATAAAGATATTAAACAGGGCCCTGCCAGGAAAGACCCCTGCGTTCCTCCACTAGTTTCGGTCCTCTGGGTGAAGAACGATCCGTTAACCACATAACTGCACCAGACTCCCAGTAGAGACTGGCAAACAGGAGCATGGACGTCCTATCCCTAGGTGTCTGGTGAACATGAAGAACAGGCCTCTTAACAGTTCCCTTCCTCCTACTACCTTACCTTTCTCCCCAGTCCCTTCTGTACAGTAAAGAGAAAACAATCACGCTGAAGAAACTTAATAACTCATTAGTAAAGCCTGGGTTCTTTCCCCCCCCTTTTTTTTTTGGTGTAGAACAGCCTGGAGACAATAACATTTAAGAACTCTTAAACCTTGTCAAATACGGATTATGCAACCGAGACATATCAGCAGGCCTCTTTTAATTTTTTTTTAATAGGACTTACCGCCACATTTACGAGCCAGTTAACCTTAACCTACTTGAGATAACTCAATTCTAAAGTGGGCTAAGCTTCATTTCCTGTAGGGCTCTGCATCCAGGGGGGATGGATATTCAGAGGACACTAGTACAGTCTTTAATGCAGGGCGTTCAGTCACAACTTTCTCATCTTGATCCCATCTACCACACTCCACAACTGGGATAGGTACAGGAAGGAAAATACCTGTAAAGGCCTCTCATTCGTCTCTGGAAACCAGCCCTGCAGTACTGCCATCCATCTCAATAAATACATGTATTTGGCCCTACACCTTTCTCTTCTATTCAGTCAAGATGTGACACAGGATGAATTACTTTCCTTTCCAGTAACCAAATTCTCCTCCTCTTGTGCCTTTATCTCTGCAACAGCTCTCATAAAACAAACTGCAGAGTGCTGGAATCAGCAGTAAAATCCCATCTGATTACCCCCTCGCCCAAGGAACAGCTGGGTTAAAAAAGTCTTTGACTAAGAATTTTCACTGCCATACTAATCACTTTTCTAAATGAAATCAATGAACCATCCAATTTAAATTTGTTTCTCACAGAATACACATTTCACAAAGATTCAGGTGTGATAAATAACTACCACAACTGAGACACTGAGCTGAAAGTGTTCCCCAGCTCATAATCTCTGCCTTTCCTGACAGCCAGAGATGAGAAGGGAGCAGTCACCCAACTCAGGCTAAGGGCTGTACCTGCTCCTCACTGTGCTGGGGAGGGCAGATGAAGTGCCAGACCTCTGATATATTTTGTTGTAGCTGAAAGAAGTAGGTGTAGCACTGTGGTGGAAGGACTTCTACAGGCTCCAGCTCAGACCTAAACATCCTGTTGTTATTTTAAAGGAAATTTAAAGTTAAGGTCCTGTGCCACACACTTAACTGGGATGAGCAGAGCTGTTGGATTTCTTCCATTGCTCAGAATAAACCTATCCTCTCTGCAGGAGGAACAACTACATTAAGCAGACATTCCTATAGCAAAATGATTCACTGTCAAAGAAAGCTCTCATCCATAAACTAGTTCAACATACAGTACCAAACACTCTCGCGATACTAGAAAGAAACAGCATGGTGAGACTTTGTTAATGGGTACACTGCGTGAGGACATAGTGACACAGATTTGTGCCTCTACTCCCTCTCTTCAGAGTAACCCTAAGGAAAATACTGAGCCTCACTGAAACGACCTGAGATTTCCCACATTCTCTGCTAGCACGCAGCACCTCAGAGGGACATTGTGCAAAAATCATCTCTGTGAGGGCAATAGCACAGAAAGCAAGGAGGAATTTGCCATGGCAGTTCTTCTCCCCACACTTGAAACATCCTGTCATTTGCAGGCTTCCAGCCTACCCACAGGAAAGTGTACAGCCTCACTACCTAAGAGCCACTGTATAATGGAAAAATAAAATGAGAATTGAAGAAAGACTGAAGACAGCGTTACTAAAACAACAACAACTGATCTTCAAGGGGGAATGTTACTTAAGGCTTGAGAACAGGCAGCATTTTTTTTTTAAAAAAACTTAATAGATAAATAAATGTTATCATTATGAAGTCACATTTCTGGTCCTTGAAAGCTGTCTCTGCTGTTTGATGGGGCAGTGTGGCAGCTTTCTGAGGTGTGATGCTTATTAAAATCATTTTGGAACTGAGCTGAGTGATATAAGTTAGTGGAGCATCACATTTTTGCTTTCCTTTAGGTTGAGCTGAGGATTGAGTTTCCTTGCAGAAGCCTCTGAAGACACCAGTACAGGACCATCCAGCTGATACCCAGAGACACAAAGTACAAATATTCTTGAGCTACACAGGATTTCTCAGCAAAGTATTGCTGGCAAGACTGAAGCATAAAGGATCACCTCAGTCTTGGACCAAAGGAGAACAAACATATAATTGCTGGATGCCTTGTGACTCAGCTTTAGGCTGAACATTAGGAAAAATTTTTCACAGAAAGGGTCATTGGGCACTGGCAGAGGCTGCCCAGGGAGGTGGTTGAGTCACCTTCCCTGGAGGTGTTTAAGGGACGAGTGGATGAGGTGCTGAGGAGCATAGTTTAGTGTTTGGTAGGAATGGTTGGACTTGATGATCCAGTGGGTCTCTTCCAACCTGGTGATTCTATGATTCAGCTGACACACAACATGTTGTCACCATGTGCTCTTACAGGACACCACCACCCACCTCTACCCCTGCCCCCCGAGACACAGCCATACTGAGCACCCTGCCAAGTGCTGCTGAAAACCCTAACTGCCTTAACATGGGCGGCTCCTAATGTCCTTGCAACTCATGTTTCATGCATGCCAGGAGGCGAGTAACCTATTTAGGAAAATATGACATTAGTCAAAGAATTAGTTATAGGATATTAGATTCACTGAGGTGCTGTTACCAAAATATGTAAGGCAAACAACATTCTGTGTAATTAACAGACATCTGTGACGAGGTTGCAATCTGAATATGGGGTTTGGCTGTGAATCTGTGGATGTTGCTTTTTCTTTAAAGATTCCTAATGGTTTGTCCAGGTAACCGTGATGGAAAGCCTGACTTTACAAATTTCCCCTGAATTATTCAAAAACAATACATCAGAAAGATGTAGCAGTAGTACAGATCTACCATTTTCTTTACTATAAACCTAAGTAAAGGTTTCTCACTTGCTGCAAACATTGATCAAGCTGAGCAGGTAATGAGCAGGTATGTGGGTGTGTGCGTGTGCTCTACCAGCCCTGAGAAAGAGTTTAATCCGTTGAAGAAGGGACAAGGACTTGGGTCTTTCCAGGAGCAGTACAGGGTGGTAGAAGTTGAAATGCTCCCTGAAAACAATGTGAAAGAGTTATTCTCAGCAAGACATACATGGGAGTCCTCAAGTGAAAGAATAATTCAAGGGCACAGTTAAGGAAAGGCAACTGTGTATGGACATGCACACTTGCTTATGCAGTTCAGGAAAGAGGAACAATTGCTTCCAAGAACTGTTGTTATGCCCTGAAGCGGAGGATGAATTGAACCCATTACGGTTGTTCCTCCTTCTCCCTAGTGGCCACTTAAAATACCTGCTTTTGTTCAAAAAACGCATACAGCACTTATAATTGCAAAATTAACCTTCAAAATCAGAACTCAACAAAACCAAAGAAGTTGTATCAGCAAAAGTCTGAAACAGGAGCTCTGAGAGGTTGTTGCCATTTACTACCTGAAATTGCCAGCTCTGGTGCTAGACTAGGAGAAGGATGTCAGCAAAACGTTATTTCTCTCCTGGTATACAAAGGCTATTTAATGACCAGCTGATGCCACAGACTTCACCACAGGCAGTATTTGGATTGCTACAACTTCCACTTTCTTTTTGTCTTTGCTGGGAAGAAATAGATGCTTTATATTTTTATTTTTTTTCAAATACAAAATTACCAAGACTAAAGTTTTCATAAACTCCCAATGCCTGGCCTATGAAATCCAAATTTTGACATGTAAATTTGCTTTTGTTTTTTTCTTTTCCCCATAGACGCTGGGTACCTCACAGCTACATTGACCATACAAGGCATGTGATTCACAGTGCCATCATGCAAGAGTTACTCTTGAGGTATAATTTGGGTAAGGGGAGAAAGGAAGGAAATAGTAGACTGTGCTTTTGTAGCCTATATAGGGAAGTGAAGAAATGAGAGCCAGATGTGATCTGTGGAAATCCGAGACAGAAACTCAAGTGGCATACTAGGGAGATAGATAGCCTTCTTTTTTAATGTCATTTTAATGGCTAAATCTTTGGCAGAACTCTCATCAACATCTCCAGCCCAACACCTGGCTCTTAAGGTGCATAATGCATCCCATGGCAGCAAACACACACATCCCACATCCGTCCATACGATTCAGTCACTTGCTAACTCATCTTTTAAAGTATTTTGAAGGTGAGGGTCATTACATAAAGACCACCAGGAATCACACAGAGAACCTAGGGGACAGCTGGTACAGAACTCAGTAATGTTCCACGCCTAGTTTAGTCTGGGGAACTCAACATGCCCCCTTTTGAGGAAATATAACTTCTGACCCCAGCGTAATCTGCCCTACTGCATCTATCCTGGAGCATTAATAACTGACATAAATCCTAAAGGAAGCTCTGTTCTTTACTACTGATTTTTCAGAGGTAGATGGATAGGAAAGCTTGTGGGTAATATGGAAACGCAATAGGCAGAGGATCCCTTCTGGGAAACTGATTATTGAAAATCAGCTGCTATTTACACAGTTAATGCCATTCACTTCTTGCACCTGCTCAATCATTCATTTCCCAGTGCAAACCAGCTTTGCCCTGCTGCAAAGTCAGGGAATTTAAGAGAGTTACACCTGCAGGTTTTCTCTTTCTCTCCAGTGATTGCAGAGTTTAGCTTATAAAATTCCTACTTGTACATTTCCAGCCTTTTATCTTCCTTTCCCGTGAATTCTTTTTCTACTCGTTTATATGTATATATACACATTTCCAAGTACTTATGTTTCTTGTAATGAATCCAAAACTCTCTCTTTCTAACTCTTGTTGCACACCCAGACTGTTCCTGTGCCACACAAAATCTCTTTGATTCTTTGATCATCTGAAAAAACAGAAAGTCAGAACTTCGCAACTTATACTAGTTTCCGTTCATTTTCAGCTCAGTCTTTGAAAAAGGCTCAATACTCTATTGCCAGGAATGTCCTATTCTTTACAATGCCCCCCCCCCAAATGTAAATTCTGTGCTGACGTGTGCAGCAAACACAATTTTATAGTACACTCTACTTTGAATTTTGTTGAAAAAACCTCCAAAACAAACCACAAAGTATTGACCTGTCTTCCCACTCATGCCATCATCTCCTTTCTTGATAATGAAGTTCTGCAGAGAAGCTTCAGACGACTAAGTGGAAAGAAAGAAGGGAAAGAGTTATAGTCCATATGGTCCTACTTACTGGTGCTAAAAGATGTACTGGCTATAAGTGAGATGGGAGGCATGATTGCAGCTCTGAGCAGCTGGAAAACCTATCAGCAAAGGTTAATTAATGGAAAAGTGAAGACTTTTGGGGTTTTTTTATGCTTTTTTCTATTATCAAGAAAAGGACTTTGTGTAATGGAAAATCCATGCTTGTGCCTAGCAGCTAAAGCATTACAATACTAACCTGTAAGCTGGGTTGACTTCCGTGGTGTTGGTGAGGTGTGAGCCACTGTAGAGCATCCATGTGTTCATTGTCTTACTTAAATACAAACAGAATGAACTCCCTCCCATCTGCCAAAGTCTCATCTTTGATTACAGACAGATGATAGTAAGCAGGTCAAGTTCAAGTAAAGCAGATAAACATATGATTAACTGAGCAGATGAGGACTCACCTGTATTCGGTGGGAATAGCCTTGTACTAATGTGGTTGATTGAACTAGGATTGGAGGAATTAACCAGTTAGAGACAACAACAATGCAAAATTTAAAAGTAATTAAAAGCTTAAAGAAGAAAACAGAACAATCCATGACGTCCCTTTTTTTTGTTTCCATCTGAAGACACAACAGCTGGTATGTTCCTGAAACCAGCACATGTCAAGTCAGACACAGGAAAGGAATTTAGAGGATTATTTCACAATTTTATTGCACAATTGAAAATTAACCTTTTTTTTTTTTAAATATTTACAAGCCATTTATTTTGCACACACAATCTAAACAGCATTTTCCCCAATAAAATTGTCAGCTAGAAAACTTACACACAGACTGAAGCATACAGGTAAACTAAGTGGTTTGTGTTAAATGCAAGTTGCCTCAGTCTAACCCTGTAGCGGGAAGCACTGGGGAGATGGGGCAGCAGGAGGAAAAAAAGACATATTTTTCTTTTTTTCGTTCCTGAAAAGTTACTTAAAGACCTTTCCCCAACTTGAGGAAAGAAATGAAGATTCAGTATTAGTTCAAGCAGAAGGCCAGCTAGTCAGGTAATGTACTGACAGAGTGCTGAGCTGAAGATTCAAAACTCTTCAGAGCCACAAGCCTTGCAAGAAAATGACAAGTCTTGTTTCATGTGTGGTTTATCTTAAAGGCTGCAACATCCCAATTTTCCCCTGGAGAATGTAGAATCACCTTGGTCATGACAGAAAAAGAATGAGGTTTGTGTCATAAGAAGACAGACCATGAAAGTCTGTGGTTGTTGTGTGTTCATCCACCCTATTCCATTTGATTCTTTTGCAGAGATTTCTTACCTGTGCTTTTGGAAAAACATTGGCTGAGACCTTGCAAATGCTGCCCCTGCTCTTGGCAGAGCTGCACAGTGATAACAGCGCAACAAACATTGCATAACCTGACCAGCAATACCAGGGATAATATTTTAACCATGATTATGAAGTCCACAGCTTTGGGCTGAAAACGAGTCGTTCCTGACTGTCAAAACGCATATCGCAGCCTCTGGAGTACACAAATCACTCCCCTTCTATGGCTGATCTGCCCACACATTTTCCATTATATAGATTGTTGTTTTCAAGTTTGTCAGGTAATATTAAGTATATGGCATTACAGCACTTACTGCTTAGTTTCCAGGAGATTTTGACACCTGCAATCTTATATGAGTAGGCGGTAGGTCTGAAACTAATGCTTTCTGGCCCAGATTTGTCCTGTATTGCTTTGGGCAGGGGTACACCTGAGGCACATGCATGGGGACCATCAGCACTGCAACCTTCTCTGCTGGTCAGAGGGCAAAGGGTGACGTAGGGCTTAGGTGAACAGAAATGCCCTCTCCTGAGGCCTTGCTCATTCCATTGGCTATCAAAGGAAACAAAGGGACCAACTCCAACATTTCAGGTTTGCAACAGCTGCCAAGTTGCAGAGGATGAATCTGGGCCTGAATGCTTCCAGCTGGGCACATAAAAACCTAGGTTTTCTGTCATTGCAAGGTACATTTGGTATATAAATCGCTTTGGTGCTACCTTTTCTCAGGTTTTAGACGCTCTGCTGTAGAGTGGAGAAACAGAGTAAGTGATGCCAACATGATCTATAGTGAGGTTGGAAGGAAAGGGAGTGTTTATATACTTGTTATGCTAGCTAATCCTTGTTCATTGGGAACTGTGCTACTGGGAGATAGCTTTATGTAATGCAATTCAAATGAACAGGAAAAGCGAATCCTATGGACTCAGACCAAATGGTCTGTGTCAAGTCTTCTAAAGTAATTGTTTTGTCCAGAGACTCACATAGTCATCATTGCCATCTTATGCATGGCTACCAGCTTGTAATAATGTGTCAGGTCTTAAGCAACCTCATCTTATTTTGGTATTAACCTTATTAAGGGCTGAACTCTCTCACTCTCCTTGCCCCCAGCAGCCAAGTATTTGTTTTTCTCTTATTTTTAAAATGAGTTCTTGTTGGTTTAAGGGAGCAAGTTATGGACAGGTGTCTTTTTCTATGTAATAGTTATAACCAGACCCCAACACTGTGGAAGCTGTCTATACATCTTTAAAATACCTGCCAACACCAACTTAAAGCTAGTGTAAACAGAGATTTAGGAATGCAGCAGATTGGGAATGTGGGGAAAAAGTGGAAAACCTGACAGTGGACTGGCTGAGGAAGGATCGTGAAATTGAGCCCTACAGAAATTGTAGCAAATTTGTAAACTGGAGAAACTTGTGCTGAAACTTATGGCTTGAGTAGGTTATTTATTTTCATAAATGTTGCTGATTTTAGGCCCATTGGATTACTTACAATGAACATATTCCTCTCAAACCAGTATTTCTCTGGAAGTTATATGGGTGTAGTGGACAGAAAAGTTTGAACAATGTGAATATGTTCAAAATAAAACAGAACACCGTGATCTTGTTCTTTCACCAAATTGCTGAATTCTTCTCTCAGGTGCAGCTTTGAAGACTGAAATTGGACACACCCTCAAGAAATGTGTGTGGAGGCAGCACAGGTACCATGCCAAAGCCAGTGTGTTGATAACTGCTTTTGTAATGATTTCACACAACTGCCTAGCACAAACCAGTGGTCTTTCATACTTACTGGAAGAGACACAGCTAAGACAGGTAGAAATTAAACCCATGATGGCACAAGGGAATGAAGAATCCCCCAGACAACAGAAAAGGCTCTCCCTGCACTAACGTGGTGCTGGGGACATTGCAACAACACTTCACTTCTATGCTTCAACCCAGACAACGGTGTAATATTTGCAAGTCTAATTGATGCAGAATAAAGCTGTCTCAGCTTAAGAAAATAAAAAGGGTTTGCAAACTGTAGATTCCACATGTGAAAATGGAAATAAAAGTAACAAAAACTATAATATACTTGGGTCTTGAGTGATCTGAATCAGAAAACTGTGTTTATAACAAGTACTTGTTTTGCTCTATGAAGTGTAATCAGAAAGATGATGGTGCCTGTATTCTCTGCATTCTTGACAAAAGCTGGTAGGTTAAATTGGTATTTATTTTGCATTGATGAAACTCTGTGAATGCTAATCCTCATGGGTCCTTATCTTGTTTTAGTGTGCTTTTTTTTTTTTTATGGCCTTTGCTGTTCTTTGATTAAACCCTAATAGTGAAAAGTAAAATTGTAAACTCACCATGGACCTTGTGAACCCATATGGCAATATTCTTTGATGTCACTGACAGAAAGCATAATTTCATTTATCTGTCTTGTTCTCTTATCAACCCAGCCAGCAGAAGCCCACCCTGAACACTGAGCCACAGGCCAGCTGGATAAATTGGTGCTGATATAATTAGTAAAAACTGGGCAAGGTGTTGAGGGAAAATACACACATCCTTTGCTCATCCTGAACCAGCAAACTGCTAAGCCCCATCTCTTCCTAACCTCAAGGGGCCTCTGTCACTCACAGTGAGTATACATCTAAAATGCAGAAAAGCTCAGCAAAATCTATCATCACAAAAATAGATTTCGTATTGAACTCACTATTGGTATATAAAAAACCCTCAAAGCAGACAGCGGTGCAGCTTCCTTCCTGCTGCTGGTGGTTAGTTCAGACTGGTTGAAGAGTTCATGGATCAGTCAGCATTGGATAGCTTTTCCTTATAACATTGCTGGAGAGCACCACTGGAACAACAGATCCACAGGCAAATCAAAAGAAGAAATTCTGTGAACTTCACTCACTCCAGCTTTGCCCCAGTCATTGACCCCAGTGCTGACAATTTAAAAAGGCTGGGTTGTCAGTCTCCCACTGATAGCAAGCTGTAATCGTCTTTTGTATTTTTCTTTTTCTTATGAGCACCAAAGGAGCAATGTGGGAATCCAAAGAATTGGAACAAATTAAACACCACATCTTTGAGCTGAGAATGGTTTAATCTCAGTGCTGACTTTCATGAATTTTACAACCCATAGAAATTACTACAGGTAGGCCACGTTGGCCTGTGTTGGATAAAAAATACCATAGATCCAGAATGAGATTAGTCCAATCCACAGTTTCTACCAACAGATCTTCTGAGGGAACCTCAGAATTCTTTTCCCTTACTCATTCCTCTCACCTCCCTCCCCAGTCATTCACTCTATCTTTTCAATGCATACCCGTCAGACTGCCAAAAGCCTTTAGAGTATTCCCAGGGATGGAGCAGACACGCTTGGGCATAGCTGGGATTCATTACTTTTGCACGTTCAGCTGTTCGCATTCATGGGTTGGGGGTGAGTGCTACAAGGTCTTGGAGTTTGCAATTTCTATCAGCTCTGTAGGATCCCTCCACACAAGAAAAGCCCATAGAACAGAATGTCACGTGTTCTGCTTAGAAAGCCTGAGAGTATGGGGGACAACTGATTAAACCTGTCCTTTGGGAAAAAAAAGAAAGAAAGAAAAAAAGTCTGGCTTTGCTCAGAATCAAGGCAGCTATCGTATTATGAAAAGCTCAGTGTGAGCACAAGTAAAAAGAAGTATTACCCAGCTGTTTGCTTCCCTGAGTACCATCCACTCAGTGCACAAAATGAAAGAAGAGTCCTCTAAAAAAAAACCTCGGCAAATGATTATGTAGAGACTATGTTCTATTACGTAGGTACCAGAGGACAGAACAAAGTTGTGTGAGCAAATCACCAGCTCCACCAGCAACCTGAAATTTCAGATCCTCTAACTTTCACGTGACTGAATTTACAGCCTTAGCAGAAGTCTTGTGGTATAATGGTTAATGTTGAAAACTCACACATCAATTGTCTGAGAATTATGCTGCCGTAATACTGAGGAATAGGCTTAGCTTGGCCCAAATTACTTGATCTCACATGTTTGAGGGGATCTTCTTGAATATATTTGGTGAGAGTGATTCCAGCATTATCCCCGGGGTTAGAACCGTATCTTTTGGAGTGAAAACCTGTATTTCATGGCAATGAACCAAGGAGATCAAATGCAGCCTTTGTCACCTGCACAACAACTTCACGTGAATCCATGCTGCAGAGGTTTAGGATATTTTAACCCTACTGAAAACATAATTAGTTGGGAGACATGGAAATGTTCTCATCCTATGAGGGGAAAACACAGCATAGAATGACTGAAAAGATACTAAGCCTGGATTTCAAATCTGTTACATCTTGACCCCCTCAATGACCTAACATTTCTATTGCAGTACCCATTAACATGTCTGGACAAAAACAATCATATGATCCATCACACAAATAAACATTTGGCTGGTTTTCTAATTCCCAGATTGTTTTTTCAACTGATCATACCAATTCTACTCTGCAGATCAAACAAACCCCAAATCCCAAGTTGTCATAACAGGAAGATGTTCCAGTCAACTGACACATACATAGATCCTTTGGAAATTCTTAGTGACTTTGTGTCTTGTTTTGGGCATGATGAAAACGAATTCCTATAAAAGCAAGGCTTTTATAAATCCAGGCTTGTAAACATTTCCTGAGCCATGATTTGCTCTGCAATGCCAGAAGCTTTTCCAGACCTAATTTTATATTGTGAACCAAAGTAACAATCTTCAAACAATCCCCATTCACCCAAGTGTTTGGATGCAAATATACTGTCTGAACACACATTATGAATTACTACTGTAAAAATCGCTTCGTTTAGCTGTCAAAGCTCCTGTATTTTCAATGCTACAGTGGAAATACTTGGTTATTGGCTGTCATTGTCTACTAATGTCTTGTTTGTTCCAGTCTCGCTTACTGGAGTTGCAGAAATTTAGCTGCTTTCTTTTCCTAAAACTGAAATATTTTTTGAGCTAACAATTACACATTCTTTTGTTTGCACTCCCACTATCTAATGTATTAGACCTTGTTGAAATTCTTAAATAATGATGCTCACCCTACTTGCTGACCTTGCAGTGTTTTCCTGTCACTGCACTGAAAGCTGAAGAACACCCATACAGTATCTGGCAGACCAGGAAGGAATGTCTTGTGCAATAGCTAAGAATGATATCTCTGCTGATTTGCCAGGACTCCCAGTGCTGCTGGTCATTAATCTTTCTCAGCCAAAACCAGATGGGGCTATTAGGCAGGCTGGAGTAATAGGGGAAACTGGCAAGATACAGAGGAAATGCATTATCTTCTGGATAGAATTGCATGTAAAAATGAGAACATTAAAAACGTATTTTTCATATTTAATTGGACGATGTATGATTATACCTACCAGAAAATAATGTGCAATGTGTTTTGTGCAGGGCATTTATAAAACTGTTCATCTGTACTAGGGCCTTATTTTCTCCTGCAGAGAGAAACAGTAGCTACAATTCTGACAAGGTTTTTGTGCTTTTTCCCTCTAACAATGGGCTTACTCTGCTGCAACAGCTACTGCACATAACACTACAAAGAGCCTCCACTTGTCACAGTAAAAGGAGAATGCATTTTATGATTTACATATAAACCACATGAAGCCTACCAGGTAAAAAATGAGTACTTCAGGAATAATGTGACCATATCTGATATTCGGTCTAAGGGAAGTGATGGAACTGGAGGTACAGCTGCTAATTCCTTTATGTCACTGAGTCCAAGATGATGCTTACAAACAGAATAAAAATGGGAAATTATGAAGTGGAACCAGATTGCTTACATAGGAAAATACCAAGGCTGGAAGGAATTACTGAAAGTGGGGCTTGGAAAAAAAATCTGATCAATAACTAGGACTACTCGGGATAAACAAAGATATTTTCTAGGTCTGTCAGGTAGGCAAATGGTAGATGACTCTTAATCAGAAAATGATAGGATGGAAGCTACAGCCAAACATTTGAAGCTGTATACTGTGACAACAGAGAGAAATCACGGAAACGTATCGGAGGGTTATAATAAAGCATTAAATAAAGGCAAGTGCTTTGCCCAAAACTTAAAATTGCAAGGCCTGTTATATCAAAGGGAGAAGCATAAAAATAAAAATAGGAGGATTGGTTGGCAGCCAGCAAATTGTTATTTGGAATAATAATGCCTGAAATGTGGTGCTGGGAAATGCACAGTTCAGGCTCTGGTGCTGGAAGGGGCTTATGGGGCTGAAAAGTAACTCATTTGTGTCAACATTTTGGACTGGAGGGAGAAAAGGAAGACACAGAACAAAATGCATCAAGGTAAGAGCCCAAATTAGAAGAACAAAATAATTTTTTAGGATTTTATTTCTGATCCCTTGACTAAGAAAAGGTTAGCATTCAGGAAAGTTAAAGAGGAAAACAACCCCCCCACCTCCAAACCTAATAAGGTGAAATTTGATATAAAAATTTAAGAACAAAACCCGCTTTTTCCTTTTAAAGAAAGAATCAGTGGCTCTAAATAAAATGAAAAGAAAAACTGAAATCCTTAGATTAAAAATGGAAAGGACTTATAAGTATCCATGGAGTATGACATTCTCTTAGATTAATGGAAGGCAACGACAAGGTAATGCTGGCATGACTAAACTGGAAATTTTTGAAGTTGTTCTGGCCAAATAGCAAACCTTCAGAGAACAGAATTCAAAGCTCGGTAAAGCCAAAAGCAAGGTATGTAATAGTTAAGATGGAGTTTGCAAGCTAAGAGGTAATTTGAAGAACTAATAGAAAGAAGTTAATACTGAAAATACATATTTGTTCAGTACACCAAAAGCAGAAAACCAGAGATAACCAGTAGGCCACCCCAAACAGTAAGTAGAAGAAAAAAATTAAAGACAATAAGGACATTGCCAAGAATCTAAATGATTTATTTGCATCAGTCTTGACCGGAGGGGGTGCTGGAGTGATATCTAAATGAGAGACTCACACTTTCCAAATATCAAAGATAAGGAGCGGTCTCAGACTGAAGACTCAAGAGAGAAGTTGATGGAACAAATCAGTAAATCAAAGGCATTAAGTCACCAGGTTTATCTGATATTTCTTGAAGACTTCAGGAGAAAACTGAGAATTAAGTAACAAAGGTGCTAGGAAATACCTACTACAGCAGAGGACTGGAAGACAGTCAGAATTATAACTGAGTTGGGGATTTTTTATTGTCGTTGTTGGTGGGTTTTTTGCAGTGTTGGAGGAGCCCTGACAGTTACAGGCTGTTATCATAAATATTGGCTGAAACATGTTAAAAAAATCCCAAAACCAAATTATGAAGCAGACAGACAAACATAACATGACAGATACCAGTCAGTACAGTGTCTATATGGGTAAAAAAGGGGCTCTTTGAAGCTACTACCAATCCTTTGTCTGGTTACACCAACCAGCACACCTAAGCCTACTCAGGAATTTCTGTAACAGTCAGGCAAGTAGCACATGATTACCTCCCTGCTCCCCCATCTGCATCTCATGACCACAGATGGGAGAATAATGTCCATGTTGACAGTGGCACATGCAATTAATGCACAGGTCCATGCTACAGGCTGTGCTGCTGCAGGGCAATACAGTCCTTCCTTGGGCAACATTGTTAAGCCAAGAAGGAATGTACATCTGGAAGTTTTTAACGTATATGAAACATAATGGTGGCGACACTGAAGATCTGACTGGAGAGTTATTTAGGTATAACCTGTGTCAGCCACGCTTAGGATCAGGTTTTGATAGCTTCTGTACATTAGCTAATCGACAGGACGCTCTGCTGCAGTGTTCTTCTCATTCTCAATATGCACAGGGACCTGGGCCCTTAACGGTGAGTAACATGTGACGTGGGGAGTTAAGATTTTGTTTTATTTTTTAAAAATATATCTTAGCTAGGACTAATAATTCATTTCACTTCTTTCCAGCTCTTCTCAGACTTTTACGTAAATCTTTACTTAAAGCCATTAAGAATAAAAGAAAAGCACTTTGGAAAATAATTCAGTGATGTATTCCTGTACAGCCAACACTCCTAGGGGAAAAGTAAAATTACACATAGCCTCCTGCCCCTTTTTTATTTCTTGTCAAAGATGTTGCCTTTTTTGGCTTTTCTTATATATACACAGCATGATGAACTGATATTTGTAGTTTAAATGTCTGGTTTAACCGTGTGGTTTTCACTGTAACAGAAAGCTCTCACAAAATGTCAAGTTAGAAATAAAAGCAAGCTCTAGAGGGATGAGGTGGAGAGAAAAATAGAAGATCCAGTGGCTGAAAAAAGAGGGAAAAAAAAGTGAGCATAATGCAACGTGGATCCGTTTCCCAACTCAGGCAGTGGTATTGGTACTCATCGTTGTATGGGGATCTGGGGTAGGGAGACAGATGCATTTCTCACTGAGTTGTTTCTGCTTTCTCTATTAACATTGCAACAGAAATTACAAATAGCCCTGCAAGGGGTAGTGCATTAAATCTCATCTCTCCATCCCATGTAAACACAACATTAATACTGAAGAATAAAGAACATGGTAAAAAGTCCAGTGTCATGTTTTCTGCATTTTGATTGTTAGGTTTCCCATCCGCCCTCCAGCATACTCCTGTGTGTATCAAAGTTGTGAACTTGACCAGGCCATGTTCAAGCAAACACCCACACTCAGATTCCCAACACATTCTTTTCTCCCCTCTGAATGGGGAGTTTATTCCTAACAGTTCTGCTCCTTTTAATTATAAACTCCTTTAACGAAGTAGTTCTGAGACCTTGCAGCAGGCAGCAGGAGAGCACCAAGGCTAGTAATTGCCATATCTATAATCCCTGTTCAGCAAAGAAGTCCACTTAAAGCCCAAGGCCCAATGCCTTCATGGATGGGCATGCACTGAAATGAACCTACAAATCAATATCCCCCTGCACAATAAGCCTTAAAGGCAAAATCCAATTCTCGCCTCAAAAAGGTAAAAAGTTACAGCCAGGCCCTTTATTCTACGAGACACACATGAACAAGTTGCTCTGGTGAAAACAGATATACACTGACAAGTTTTGTTCACTTTCTGGCAGAGCTGCTGATCTTTACTGGACCACCAGAACTGAAGATGGGGAAGAAACACAAGGGAGACATTTCCTTGGCAAGGCAAGGAGCAGCACTTAGGACTGGGGGAAAGGCAGGTAGGGGTATAGGGGACTTTCCTGATAAAACAACCAATCTAAGAATAAAAGACCCATTGATATCATGTATACACCTAAACCAGTAACACACCTTCTCTGGAGTGCAGTATAGTGTAAGAGTCCACTTCATTTTCAAGGCTAATTCAGACCTTTGGCTCATCCTGCATTAACAAGGTCAACCATGTTAACAGGGGCCCTGTGAAAGTTCACAGGTGAAAGTTCCCTTTTAGAGTAGTGCAGATTTGAAATTCACAGGACAGTGATCCGAAGATCTTCCTTTACAGATAAAAAGCATGTCAAATTATTAAATAGCAACATGAAATCTTATATTCTGAAGGTCTGTCTTTGCTCTTCAGTCAGGAGAGCAGTGTGCATTCCCAGCCCCTGCCCAGTCCCCATCTCCAGCGGCACGGTGGGTGTGCGGCTGGCCCCTCTTGTTGACACCTCAGGAATGTTAAAGCTGAAAGGCCTGGGGTAGCTGGGGGAGGAGTGAACGAGCATAGTCCAAAGACATGTCACTTCAAATTTCTACTGTTAGAACTGCTGGGTATGATATAAAAACAGAAAGTATTTCTCAGTTCGAAGTTTGAAGACTGGGCCTCAAATGTTGAGTGGTGTCCCTATTTCCTGCACATGGGCTCCGTTGTGCTAGCTGTTGTTCTCTGCCGTGAGATATTTAAGGGCTGCAAAGCCATAGTGGCGGGACATATCCTGCTGGAACTCCTCCTTCAGGGTCTTGAGACAGATGCGGTATTGCTTGTTGGAGCGAAACTTGGTGATGTCGAAGCTGGGGGCGTGTGGCATGTGGATCATGTAGGCGTTGGGCAGCACCGTGAACTCATACTCCTGTGGGAGAAAGACATTGCTTGTCAGGGTGTTCCCAAGACTCCTTGCAATGCATCTCTCCTGTACCTCCACAGTCATGCTCTATCATGTGACAGTGCAGTGTGGGTCTCAAACACCACAAACCCATAGAGATATGCCAAATAAAACTTTTTTTAAAAAAAAGTTTTCTTTGTTTTATGAAAGATTGACTTTCCTTTTAATGTTTTACTCCCTATAAGCCAAACGATGAGGCAACAGTACAAAAGGCATGCCTGAAGCCATGTCAGCAGTACAGATTTTGCAGTAGTGTGCTTGCAACCAACACAGCTGTGACCACACAGCATGAGGGTCTCCAGTGTCCATGCAAAAGTATGCTTTTTCTCCTACCAATTATCTTGCTTGGGATGCTGGAATAAGCTATATTTTCAAAGGCATCCATAGCACTACATATGTTGCTTTGCCTGTATGCTAAGACTCTTACACTGACAAAACTGTCCAAAACCTATTTATAAACCTGAAATAAGGGGAGAATATGATATGTTTTATAGGCGATGTGTGAATATGAACCTGCTAATTCCATATGCTTCAAGGTTTTATGCAAGTTAAGTTCTTCACAAAGTATGAGTTACTGTGCTAATTCCCCTTGTCCTCTAAAACTACTCCACTAATTCTCCTTATTTATGTCTAATGAAGTTCTTTGACTGTTTTTGTTGTTAAAAAATGATAGTTCATTTAAGTCTCAATTATTCCTGTTGTATTTGCTCCATTTTTACAGTTAAATATATGATCATTAGAGGAAAGGTAGACAAGGACAACTACTAGGACACTACCCAGTTTTTCATATGACATTTAACGAAATATGACTTGTGTGGGATGCGAATGACAAAGAAACTTTGAAGACTCCAAGGCAGATTTTCTATTGTTCTCATCCACTTTCTTTTTACATCTATTGCTGTATTGACTTATTAACCATCCTGCAGAAGACAGTGGGCAGGGAAGGAATAGCCACAGAGCATGCTGGCTTTAAAAGAAAAGGTGCACAACTTCCCCTGATTTGCAAAGTCCAGTTGCTTGTAGATTTAGCAGTCTGTGCAGAGACACAGAGTATCTACAGCACAGAAGCAGAGAATTCCAAATCATGTTCTTAGGGAAAGAGATTTATGGGAGAGAGTACACCTGTGCTAATAAACATGAGTGTTTCACCTGCGAATCTTTCCTAACCTAACAGAAAATGATCAGCCTGGAAAAGACTGAAAACTGCTGGGTTGTGATGCTACCAGAAACCAAGTGTTCGAGCAACACAGCTCAAAACAAAACCCAAACAAAGCGAAAAGTGAGCAGAATGCAATGTAGATCCATTTCCCAACTCAGGCAGTGGCATTAGTTAAGCCCAAACTGCAGCAAAGGCTGCAGTGCTGTCCCTGACACACCTATGAAACAGTAGTATGTGTTGGACAGCTAGATGCAAATGAAGCTGTAGGGCTACTCTTTTCTCCTTACAGGTTCCTTGCCAGACAACGCTAAAGTGGTAAACCTTTGTGCCAAATTACAAAGCTGTCATATATGGGAATGGGCCCCACAGAGCTTACGTCTGGGGTGATAAATGTGCAGCAAGAGGAAAATAACCTGATGCTCACAGGCAAAACTCACTTAGAATTAATGAGGAATCAAATGCAAAAACAAAGGCTGGTGTGATAGACTGAGGAGAACCGATAAACTACAAACTACAAAATATGTCTCTGTGGGACCTTAAAACTAAAGGCTGAAGCTGCAGAGGAAAATACATCCCCCTCATGCAATCTTTTCTTTGTTCTCTGTTTGCATCTCAAGTCTGTAATTCTGGAGGTCAGGGAGCCTCTGCAGTGTAAACTGTTCAGCACAGCGGCGCTCCCATCCCTCCAAAAGGCCTTCTAAAACTTTACAAAGTCTACTGCTAATAAGCCCCTCTGAAAGCTGCTGCACTGGGGTCCTGGTTTCCTAATAGCCCATCTCTAATATAAGGAAATGTCAGTTGGGAAAGCAATGCACTTGCAGGAACCTTGGTCCCTATCCCACAAGTTGTAAATTCCTCAGACAGAGACTGTCATTATCTACATATTTGTACAGCATCCAGCTCAGTGGACATCTGCGTGCCCCTAGAATAATAATGATGATTATCTCCATACTGTGTGCTGCTCTGAAGGACAGTAGTGGCACAGGCCCTTGGTAAGGAGTCTGAAACATTTCTCATGACAGACGCTGCAGTTGTGAGGAGCAGCGAAAGAATTCAACTGAGAAGCTGCTCTGCCTGCTGATAATGAAGCCAGCCAAACAGCTGGCAGCAACCTGATCTGTGGACACCTTGAAGCTGAGAAATCCCATAGGGGGAAGTAGCTGTGCAATCCTGCATCCCCCCTAGGCTTATTTTCTGGGAGAACAGCCCATTATACATGTTGCTACAGATGAAAACGAAACCTCTTTTCAATGTGAGGACTTTTTTAAGGCTGGTAGAGTAAGAAACAGAATTTCCCAGAGTTAGTTCCTGCCTAGTTGCCATTTAAAATATCTGCACTATGATAAACTTTTAAAAATGTTCCAGTTCCTGATGCGTGAATCTGTGTGCTGGGCAAATGTTTCTGAACAGAAGAGTTAAATTGTGAGTGTTAGATGAGAGCTGCTGGTGGGAACATAAGCCTTGCTACACAGATTAACAAACAATAAATCATTACACTGGCACTGTCCCCAGCTGATGGTTAATTGATTACTGTTTGGAAAGTGCACTGGAAAATTAAAGTTCTATAGCAGAGCAAAGTATTATTATTAATGATAATATATTTTTTTTCTAGTCTGTAATAATTTTTTCTCAACATGAGTAGGTACAAATTTGTTGGGAATGCCCTTCTACAAATAGAGGGCAAGTGTTGGCCAGCTCAAGGTGACTGCGTGGTTTTGTAAGCAGAAGCAGAAAATAACCCTCCCAGGTAAGTGGCAGCACACAAATACACTGTAGCCCACACCCCAGAGTCACAACCTCCCAGAACCTTGCTGCATGCCTTGCGCTACTGTGTTTCACGTAAACTGGTAAGAGGTGGGCAGAAAAGGATCAGCTATATTCCAGATCCGTAGCAGAAGACAGAAGGATACAGATGGCCAGAAAGTATGGGTTCTGGTCAGTGTGAAATGCTACTAGTCAAAAACTGGGACTGAAATCAAACTAGGAAAAAAAAACAACACCCAAAAGAAAAAGAAATGACATGACACAGACCTTACTAATTAACAAAGTGGTTAGCTTCACATCCAAGAACAGCAGAGAGATGCAAACCCTGCCATTTCAGCAAGCAGCAGCACCAGGCTCACATGGAGTCACAGTCACCGTCACTCTAAGATATAGGTTGGTGACAGGGCCCTTGGCAGCTTTGAGAGCTCTAGTGCCACTCTGGATCTCTTGAGCTTTCTCTGCATCCTTATTCTTATAGATCTGCTCGGCAACTCCATTCCAAGTCACAGATCCAAGAGGCAGGTAGCCCAAGGATCAAAGCCAGGATCCTCTAGAGTCTGCCCCACAGCTAGACTTTGGAAAAATAAAGTCCTTGCCTTTGCAGAGATGCACTGTAAATCCAGGCCAGGAACTGAAGATGCTTGCCTTGGATTCAATTTAAGATTGCTTTTTGAATTCTGAATTAGTATTTGGGACTCACCAACCTCTATTTAACTGAAAAACTTCCAGCTAGGTCTACAGAACCCATAGCAGGCAACTGGCAACAAGTGCAGCAATGCCTGGAACGCTGCTGGGAAACGGGTGGGCACTGCAGGCATTGTGCCACTGCAAGACAGCAATTTCTCAGCACTGACAAATAAACTAACTCAGACTCAGTTCTCCTTTTAATGCTTGACAAGGACTAAACTAAGTGTTCCCAACTCCATAAGCACTCATTAGGGAGCTCAGTAAGGCCAGATAAACACTTTGGTGATGCAGTGCCTGAAGCTTTTCTACAGAACACAGATTTAATTTAATGACCTGCTGCCCAGCCCTGGGTGAGATTTGCAGGTGTTGTCTCCTCACCTGTGCATCCAGTTCCATGATGTGAGCCACTTTGTTCCAGCCAAATCCAACAAACCGCCTGTCATATTCCGGGCAGTCCTTCCTCACAACAACGTATGGCTCAAAGTCTGCTTCCCACTCAACGCGGTAGGGAGTGGTGGCTGTTCGCCACTTGGCAAAGTTCGTTGGCGCATGCCCTTTCGTCCAGACGTGATACCTTAAACAGACATAAATGGCAAGGACGTGGGGAGGCAATTAGATAGAATGCATCTTGGCCAGGCAATGAAATGCTACTCGTTAGATGAAATACTCAAAAATAAGGACATTAGCTTACAGTTCACATCATCATTTTCAGGACACATTGGAGGCAATTTCTAGGACTATATCCAGAATGCTTCTCAGAGCTTCTATGTGCTCAATGCTTAAACACATCTAGTTGGTGAAGTATAGTGTGGAAACACTACTTAATGGTAATGTGAGAAACAATCACGAAGTACACGCACAGTTCATCTGCGCTGCAAAGTGCTGTGTCTAATTCCTAGCAACCAAGCGGCTGTATCAGTGCTCTAAAATCAGTATGAAATTCTGTAACTCCAATAAGGTCCCTAAAATTAGCTATTCTACACCACAGTGACATTCAGGATCTGTTTTATATGCAATCTTATAACTTTTATGAGAGACACCTGCAGCTCTGGATAGATGTTCAGTTTTATTAATGACTGTTATCACTATGGCAGGAGCTAAAGTGGATAATTAAATTAATAAGTAAAATATTACATAAAGGCTTTCTGCTGTACTTTCTACATTGTGGGGAGTACCCATGTGATCCTGAGTAAGGTAATAAATTTGATTTACAGAAAAAAATCTCTTTATACTTTGTTAATCTTGTTTAGGTCACAGTAGGTCTCTTCCAAGCACAGCTTGAATCCACCCCATTAGTGCCATGGTCAATGACTCTCTCACCCACTTATTCTTCTCACACCTTTCAAAAAATCAATGAAACAGTCTCTTGCTGCAGATTCATAGATTAAATAATGAAACAAAGGCATAGCAGGCCATCTTTATTATAATGCTCTGAGATGGGTAACAGAAGAGGCAAAACAAACATCTTGCCAGTTCGTAATGTAAGGTATACTGAATTCATAGGGATGACCCATGTGCTAAAGTAAAGGGATTTGAGTATTATGTATTTGCAGAATTAGGACCTAATGTATAAACCTCAGAAATTCTCATAACATAGCAAGCCATTGCTAAAAACAGGGAAATAAAATGACAACCTAGGAGTTTCCACTTTGTGTATTCATAGGACATAACAGGGAATACAGAGAAGTGTTCAGCTTTGTTGACTCTCCTTGTTCAGAAGCAGTGCTGGAGAACAGAATTATTAGGATAATGCTGGGGTGCCAGCTAATGCACTGTCCTTTGAAGGCTGCATTTCTAAACTTTAAACAGGTTGCATCACTTTCAGATATCTGGCTTGGGGACCTGGAAAAAAAAAGCCCTTCTGTATAAAAAAAACTGGCAGTGAATTAATTCTCTAGAGTTTATTAGAAAGCAGTGTCAGATTCACAAAGATGCTTACTATCCTTACTGCTCTTTGGAATCATCCCCTAAAAGCCTGTCCCTTTTCTTTGTCTCTTTTGGAAATCAGTTGGTAACCTACTCACTAATGGGCAGCTATCTATCTGGAAAAATGTACAATCACAAAGTGGGTTTTGAAATGATATGGGATTGGGGAGGATGTTGTATCTTCTAACATCTATCTCCAGCATTTTGAAATTAATTATGATAATAATAATGACTACTAATGAAGTGATTTGCATCTTCAAGGCTCCATACAAACTTTGGTTAATTGAGAGACTCCTGCAGAGAAGCAGTCAAATGCTGCTGCTATTATAGTATTCTAGTAACATTCTCTCACAGATTTAAACAGGAGGGGAACATGATGTTGACCATAAAAACATCATTTTTTTTCCACCCTTCTTTGTGAAAACAGTGTAAGCAGTTACAGCAGCTCAGGTATAACCTCTGTGAGCTGAGAGAGCTGAGCAGCAGGAAAAAAAAATGAGGAAGGGACAATACAGAAGTGAGATTGGAAAGATAAAACAAAGCAGAAAGGAAGGAACAGACATGACTGCAACAAACGAAATAATACCATAGATGATCTGCTTGCCTCTTCAGAGTGAGTACTGTGAGTGAGAGCGAGAGGAAGACAAAAAGATGGCTGAGGTCAGGACAAACTGGAAAATGAGTACAGGACTCTCAGATAAGGTGTGCACGCACTAATTACAAAGAAATAATTAGACTGGAAACAAGAATTGTGAGAGTTCAGGATTCCACATATATCTGTACATACAATATATAGGGGTCTATACACATACATAGACACACACGTATAATAAGCTGGAGCTCAGTCTTGACCAACAGCTGATCATCACACCTTTTTACCCTTGGTGATACAGTTATGAGAAGTGGTTCCCTGTCTGTGTTGGCCTTCCATCCCACAGGACAAATGAATAAACCTAACTTCCCTGCTCTGGCCCTTCTCATTCAAGATTTAAATGCACTTTGAATTTTAAGGCCACACCTCATCTCACTGACTCCCATGAGAACTTTGTGAATATCGTTAACGATATATTTTTCCCTACACTGGCAATTCTGACAAATCCTAACAAAATAATTTGATCTCTGTAAAATGATAATGAGTTTCTTTCCCACGGTTAATGGAAAACAACTTCACCCTCCACCCTCCCCCGTTCTGGGTCAAATATTCATTTTTCTTTCCTTATCAATTGCATTTAATTAAAATAAACTTTCAAAACTATTGTAAACTTCAGTAAAGTTAGCAAAATGAAATCATTATTCTTCTCAGAGTGCTCTTCCCCCCTGCCTTTTCCCTCAGTGCTTCCTGTTTCAGTGAGAAAGATGGTTTGGTAAAAGAAAAACATTCCCATTTCTGTTCTCAGATGCTTAAACATTTTGCTGGATTGTGGATGCAATCAGTTAATTAGTTAATTGGTTGTTGCTGGTTATGTTTTCTCAGTACGATGCATCTTATACCAGCTGTGGTTTCCCTTGTGCCTGAAAGCTGTGTCGGCAGTACATTTTGTGGTTCACTGGCTATTAACCAGGCATCAAGCGTGCACATCCTCATGAGGCACAGTCACAGCCAGCCCCTGCAAACGAGGCCAGTGAGCCACCACTGTGATGGAGGGTTTCCACACAGCACATCATACCAGCCATAGATGTTCACATCTTCCCTTTTCTTCTGGTGGTGACTGAGAATGTAATTGAGAGCTGTTTTGTACTTCTTAGCTGCCCAGAGGTAGAAAGGGTCAGCATTTAGAAAAGAGGTGACAAAAGCAATTTCAGTGAGGGAAAGATTGGAATCTACCATGTGGTGTGAGGGACTGGGATGCTGCAGGCACTCTCAGCAATCATTGTCCTCCCTAGCTCACTCCCACTCGCTCAGCCTCAAATTGCAGCATTATTAAAGCACCTTGAAGGTGCAGGTGGGAATTCTTAGCCCAGATCACAGCTGTTTTGTGGCTGTTTACAAATGTGAGCAACAAAATGAGCCAAACTAAACTGGGGAAGCACTTACAAAATGTGCCTTATATTAATATGCACACCAGCTAAAAAACACGTCCTTCAATTCTTATTTAACTTAGCCCTGGCAAAAGTGCCCCTGATGTTGAAGAGATTTTTGCCTGAGTGAGACTTGAGAAAAGACCTGCAAATCCAGCTGTGTGCATAACATGACAGTATGTTGTATAGCTTGAAGATGAAATCTGCAGCAGAAGGCCACTGCTGTGTAAACTGAAAATTTGACTGCTGGCAGAATGTAACATCTGAAAATCCTGCAGGTGTTATTTTCCACTGGAAGAATAATTTCTTTCAACTCTAGGAGAAACAATTATTTTCTATCAACAAATCTCTTGTTAATTTGTATGTCTTTGACTGTTAAAGAATGACGAGAGAGTGAAAGGCACTTGCTGTATCTGTATCCTTAAGTAATTTTCCAGAGAGAGGCATGCCTCTCTCAGTCACCTTAAGTTTCTATTTCCAGGCAGTCACTGATAGAGGTTGTGTCAGAATTATGTTTTCCCGATGCACACAGGCTCTCTGCTACGACATGTGCATAAGGAAAGGGTGGCTGCTGCAAGAGAGGTGTGTAATACAGGGAGTGGGAGAAGTGTGAGGAAATCTCTAAATGTAAGGGAAGGATGGTAGCGGTGACAGATCTCCACCAGCCACAAATAATACCTACTTTTTTTTGTAGTTTTTTTATCTCTAGATTTCAAAACACCATATAAAGGAGAGGTGAACATGGTTACTTGCATTTCAGAGATGGAGAACACAGATGTGAAAAAGCAAACTGATTTGTGTACCACCTCCCAGCAGGACAGTAATGGAGCTCAGAAGAGAACACAGGTCTCCTAAGCCCCTCCCTGTGCTGTATCATAAGGCCATATTATGCTCTTCACACCACTGAGATGCCTTACAAATATCTGTTAATCAGACTTTACCATGCACCCTCAAGAGGCAGTTAATCCCTGGTAGCTGGATTTTAAAACTGAAGAGTCTGGCAGATAATTAGTGGCTTGTTCACAGCCACAAATAGAGTATGCTTCAGAATGGAGCTCCATATCTAGGCGTTCTTTGCTTCTCAACTTCTAGTCAGAGTACACTTTTACCTCTGCATTAAAAACTCTAGCTATTTAAGCAGCCGATTCACACTTTAAAAGAGCACATGACAAGCCCACATTTGTTTTTCCAGTAAGTCAGTAAGGAAGCAAACCAACGAGCAATTATTTTTGGTCACATGAGGGACGCAGCTATCCAGATATTATTTGGCAGTCAAAAAGCAAATTACACGCACATGAGTGTAATAGCCATGCTTGATTCTGTAGCGCAATAAAAAATGATGAAAATAAAACAAATTCAATTTAACAACTAAAGTACTTCAGTAGAGGACTATAATACCAGACAAAATGCTGAGCTTACAGATGGAGTGTATCCACACATGATTCTGTTCACTGCCTCTCTGTGAAATGGGAAAAAAAATCCAAAAGGTTTCTTAATGGAGGCAGCTAACTGGCAGTGAGAGGGAAAAATCAAACATCCACAAAACACCAAAAAAGTCTTTAGAGATAATTACCACAGGTTTAACAAACGTGCTACCCATTACCTGAATGTGAAGAGGGTTCCCATGTCCAACATAGATAGCAGCTCTGCTTTTGACTTGGGGAAGGAGAGGCGGTAGCGTAAGGTCTCAAAAGCAGGTACAATGAGAGCTTTCTTGCTGTTAGCCAGGTCTAGTTGGATGACAGACTTCCTGGCAAATGGAAACAATGAATACAAGCAGGAAAATTTTAAACTGACCAAATCACTTGGTTTTTCGAAGTAAAGAACAGAGTTTGGGCAGTTCGATACTATAAATGTAATATGGCCCATATTTTTTCCCAGGGGTGTTTTGTGTTTTCCTCTCCTTTTAAATCTGCTGTTCTAAGAGCAGGGAGAATCACAGTTCAAAAAGAGTTTGCATGTTTGACTGATAAACGCTGCCCTGGCTGTCCAGGGGTGCACAGAGCTGAACTAGCACTCTGAGGATAGTTAATTGACCACATCTGTAAAAGAAACACAGTTGAATGTTACTACATATGTGGTAAAGAGCTGCCCAGTCAATGGCAGTTCTATAAAAAAGAGATTTATCCAGGACTCAGTGGGACTTTACAAGGTAAGAAGCTGTAAAGTTTGGTTGATTTCAGACTAGCTATTTTCTGTGTTATGCTGTGCCATCATACTTGCTTTCCACCTCTTCTTTAGAGCTCTGTGTATTCCATAAGGTGCGTGTTACCTTAACATCACTACAGACCAGATATTTGCCCTCAAGAACACTGTTGCCAGGATGGTTGATCTTTGTCCAAGGCAAGGCACAGACGTGCAACATAACATGGTGCAAATCAGCCAAACTGTAAATTAGTACTTTCCTGACCTTTGATAATCATGTGCATGGTTGGCGCACAGATCAAAGCTCTTTTCTGCTTGGCTGTATATGTAAGGTAAACATGCTCTTTCCTGCAGAGAACAGCTGTGCACTACATGTGCTGAGATATTTTTTGCCTTCTTTTGCTGCAAGTTGTTCAGTGCAGAGACTGTTTTGTTGTATGAGTGTGTGAGCATGTACACCTACTGCATTTGGCACAGAAGGTCCCTTCTGCAGACAGGGGCCTTAGGACAACTGCCACAGGAGAGTCACAGCTTAGCAATCTTATGCATTGCCTGCCAGAGGTATTCAGTCTGTTCTTTCCTAACAAACTAAAACCCAAAGCCAAAGAAAAAGAAGTTACTTTTCCATCCCCAAACTGAATCTTACTATGCTTGTCATTAGAAATAACTCTGTCTTGATTTTTCTTTCATTATCTTCATATTTCATATGAGAAATATGCCTTTCTCTCCCTGTCAAAGTCAGTTCCCCTTAACAGGATTCACTGTCCTGACTTTTATGTTCCTGCAACAAGCAATCAAGGGCAATGTTGACAAGCAGCAAACTCTCACCAGCCTTATAAGATGAAGGAATTGGGATCACTGTCATAATACTAGAAGGACCAAATAAACCAATTTTCTAGGCCAAAAATACCTAAAATTCATTTATATCGCCATCAGAGAAAAAGAAGAAGAGTGGGGCTATTTAATAAAATGTGAATTTTAGAGAATTCATGCCACCTTATAGGCCTGCTGTATAAAAAGAAATCTATTCCCAGTGCCTTGCTGCAAAGCTTGCATTGTTTAAAGAACCCCTGCCACATTCTAGTGGAATTTTCACAACTGAAGGATTCTAACAGCATCTTATTATAAATTTTCTGTACTTTCCTCACTAACTTCTCCTTCACCTTCACCAATATCCAAGGTATCTGCACATAAATAGAATTCTTCACTATCAGCCTTCATGACCTTCCAGAATCACTGAGAGTGCCAGCATCCACTCTTTAGAATTCCCTTAATGTTTCTTTCCCTTTGCACCTTCTCTGCAAGCAGGACACCCCAAAAAGTGTTTCTCTGACATCATCTCAGGCTTTCTGGACTCTGTGCCATCTATCAGCCTTGAGGACTAAGTTCTATGATAAAGCAGGTAATGCTTGCAGTGATGCTCACTCTTTGGGCTCTGCAAGGAAACAGCAGCTTCCATTTATGGCTTTTGTAATCTCTTCATTTGATGGAGAGCTCAAAAGTCCCAGGCAAAATTCCCTGCTGTGGTTGGCACTGTTAAAGAGTAGGAGACAATTCTGCCCACCAAAGTTCACAGTCTTAAGCCGAACAAAGGTGAAGTAAGTATACGTATCAAGTAAGGATAGCAGCAGAGAGCAAGTTGTGTGAAAATTAGCGTTGAATGTGACTCATTTTGCAAGATATGGGATACAAGCACAAAAATGATGTGGGTATCAGTAATCCCTTTGCATGCTCCCTACTCTTGTCATCTGCAAATTTAATAAAGGTGTCAATGGCAGAACTGTTGGAAAGAATAGCTTCATGTAGAACTACAAAAGACAAAGAGAACAAACTGATATGAGAAGCTGAAATCACTTGCACCATCAAAAGTCAACAAGAAAAACTAGTAAATGGAGAAAAGCGGAGGTCTGAAATCAATATGCTTGTAATGGATACAGTGAAACCCAGGGAACTCGTGGAGGTTCTTAAAGAGTAAATTAAAATAGTGGGATAATCTCTGCAGAAATATTTGCAAGACATATATGAACATCTGAGATGCATGTTGTAAGGTCAAAATAGAGGGGTTCACTAAAACTAAGCTGGGAATTAAGACACGCTCAGTCAAGAAGTCTAGCAGTATTGACCTCCTGAGAAGAATAGCCTGTCTTTGATGAGGAATAGATGACATAAAGGACAAATGTAAAGTGAAGAATGAATGAGTGCTGACATCCAGGTGTTGAACCTGAGTGACAAAGGACAACAGAGGCCACGTAAGTTGTGATAAAGGCAGGGAGGATTTGGTAGAGACAAAACCACTTTCTATTTTCTTATGATAACTTGGCTGGCAGACCACTTCTTGGACAACCAGCTGAAAATCTAACCTCTTCCTATTAGAAGCGAATCTACTTTTCCTTTTCTAAGGGCTCACATTTTTTCCTGTTTTGAGTGGAATTGCCATTTGCTGATCGACTGTTTCTCTAATACTTCAAACAGGAAAATTTTCACTGTTGATGTTGTAAGATATGTATAAGATAATGAAGGGAATATATTTCATTACTTTGCAGACTAGCATTGGGTAATCTGTTTAAATCCTGCACTATCCTTATAAGGGCTGTTTGGGTTTTTTTGATTCAGTAATACTGATTCAGTACCTATTTTCCTTCACTGTCCTTTTTCTGCAACCCTCAAAATAAGGATCTATGATTTTATGAAGAGTTTTCTCTTTGCTAGTGTTGTCCAGGAAACCGTTTCCCAGGCATCTTTGTGTTCAGACCTGATGTATGTCACTCTGACACAGTGAAGGCTGGGCTAAATTTCTAAATCTACTTATCAAACCTTGCTTATTTGCAATGCATGGAAGAAAGAAATTTTAAATCACAAGAGACTCCTCATACATGAACTCCAGCATGTTGATATCAACCTTTTAATCTCTGTAGTAGTTTCCAAAAACTAACACAGAATTCTCATCTTCACAGGGGCACGTAGTAATATCATTGCCATTTCTGGAGGATAGAGAAGCTCAGATGCAGAAAGGTTAGCAATCTAATCCCAAAGCGCCGAATTTATAAAAAAACCCCATGAAATAATTCATTAATTTAAATTAGCTTCCACCATCAGGACTTGGTAAATGCTTGGCTTGAGATTAATGAATATGGTAGTCACAGTTTGTGGTAACAACTGAAGATCTGCCAGTCCACTGTTAAATTCATTTGAACATTCTTCCTCTCTGCAAAAGCAGTGAGTGTATGCCTATAAAGGCATACAACAAATAAAAACAATAAGCACAACATGAAGCGTGTCTTGCTGAGCTGCTGAAGAACAACCAAATATACTTCAAAACTCATGTTGCAGGGGAGAGGCATAAAACCTGTGGATAAAGCGTGGACACCAACTCCCAGTTTATGCTAATTTGTCACTGGAAGCAAAGGGCATATTTTACACAAATGTATCAGGAAAGAGCTTTTATGCTAGCTGTGACAAGTGTAGAACACCTATCTAGTTATTTTGTGTTAAAAGAACCTTTAGGATGACCCCCACACCTTCCTTATAACAACCAGAAAGAGTCTTCACCTCTGGGACGAGGACAAGGTGACCTCAGTAACTAATGAGGGAAGATGACAGAAGACTCAAAACAGACCTTGAATCTGTTTGAGTTTTGTAAACAGAAAATCTTTAAATGATACATTTCTTTCCTTTTGTACTTAGAAGAAGAGCAAAGTAGGACAAAAAGAGGGTTTGATGGAAGTGAAAAGCATTAAAATGGTCTTACTTGGCAGCCAAGAATAAAGCTCAATTAACACAAATCTAAGTGCTAGCAACAGATACCTAGAGGGATAGGTAACCATCAGCTCCATCAGCTTGTTCTTCAAAACTGGAGGAAATCTTTCACACACAGAACTTTCAAAATATGTTGAAAAAGCTTTTCAAAAATTCCTTTCTTTCTGAGAATATATTGTCTGAAGAAACACAATATACAATATATGTAAAAAAGCAAGCTCATAGTGAGAGGGACTTATTTGGCTCATCCAATACAAAGCAAGCGTGAAACAGCACACTATTTCCATTTGCTTATGGTTGTTCTGTCTGAGGAAATGAAGATGAAAATGCTCATACATCTCTCTAACAAACAATAGCTGTCATTCAGACAGATAGCAGTAATCAGCTACTTGCAGAGGCAGTGGGAGCAGTCAATGCAGAAAGATTCAGGATATCCATATTTAAAATAATCTCACTACCTCCCTGCTATTTTGCTCGGAAAAATCATTATTGAAAAAGCAACATAAATCCACACACACACAAAAAAATCCCATTTAAAAGAGTTGGTAGTAGCAGATTAGCAATTTCTATATTCCCTGGCAACAGAGACTCACAGAGTTAAGGTGGTATAAACCTCACAAAAGGCTGATAGAATAACACAAGGTCTCAGATGCAACAACTTTCAGTGTGAATCTGTTTTGTTTTTTTTTCCTGAAACAGCACCAACGGGTGGCATTACTGTGAATTTAGTCCTATTATAAATTATCACTATAAGAGAATTATTCCTAAGGTTGCAATATCTTAAGTGTATTGTGATACATCATTCTGTTTACTCTCCTCTCTTCCTCTCAGTGCTGTCTCCCATCACAGCACTGTGAAACAACACAGAGGAACAAGTTGCTTTTTTAGTACTACATGCCAGAATCCACGGCTGCTACTCTTACTGTGTCCAGCATCAATCTGAAGAAACGTTAAGAGTACGCAACTCTAATGTCAAATAACAGAAAAGCTAATGACTACTGTCCCTACATGTATCTTGAGATGGCTAATGTGTGCAAGGGCCAAAATTATTTTGGAGTCTTCATAACACAAGTCAAAAAAGAAATATCCCTAAAATAAGTGGGAAGCAAGCTGACACAGTGAGATAAAACTTCAATGACATTATTGAATTCCAGTGTCTTAAAAGCCATGGTGAATTTGGCCCCCTACATGGACACAGAAATTGAAAAAGGCAATTAATCCTCCACGTGAAGGAGAAGTGAGATGACGCTTACTGAATTGTTAAACCTGAAACAAAGTAATTCCTCCACAAGTTTATGATACTGGAAGGTATATTTTCCTTTACACTCCAAAATCCCGGGCCTATGGACTGGAAAGGATCGCCTACAGGCAGACCCTCCTTGGAACAGTTTGATCAACTTTTACCAAATTTGAACAGAGATGAAGAGGAAAACTGGTCAGGACTAAGGAACTGAAATCCTCCTGTCTGGCCACAGGGTGTCCTCCTTGCTCTACGCTTTGGCCTCAGATGACCAGCCTCTGCAGGGGAAAAAGGTCTTTATTAAAAGAAGTTCAGTTAATGGATCAGAGGTCTGTAGTTTGCTCAGCCCAACCTGCTCATATTCATTATGATACAATACACACTGAGGTTACTCTTCCCAGTTTCCTTATGCTATTTATTTTGCCTTGACAGCTGCTGGTGTTGCAGTCATATTTTTGAGGTAGTTGGACTATCACCCTCTCTTCAAGATTTGAAACTGCATTAAGAGTGTGTCACAGAGACAAGAAGTTCAGTAATGCTTTGCATGTTTCTTCTGTCACTGACATTAAGAACCAGGGACGTTCAGGGAGACCATCCAGTTCACATCTCTGCTAATACAGGATGCACTTGCACATGTAATAAGTCCAGTTCAATTTTCAAATTGATTCTTCTGCTGCTCTTAGGGAATTATTCTCATGGCTAACAGGGCTTACATTTAGACCTGAATTTTTTCTTTCATAGCCATATTGCTTTACTTTCAGTTACAACCCCTTTCTCTACCCTAAGAAAACTTGTGCCTTGCTAGGCATTGTCACACCTTAAACGTATATAAGCTGCCTCTTTCAGATCTCCTCAAACTGCATTGTTTTAGGAATATGTGGGAAGGGTGGGGTGTGGAGGGGCTGGAGACATGCGAATTGGTGAGAATCCTTCCACTACCCATTTACCTGAGATACTCGTAGAGTCCATACATGGGCAAGAAGTCGATGTCGGATAGAAACATGTATGGTGTGCTGATATGCTTCATGGCCACATTCCTTAGCAGATTCACAGGATAGAACTGCCCCTCCTTGTACACGATATGGTAGCCAACATTGTGGCGGCTCATAAGTACTTCTGAGCCTTGGGCGTAGCGCAGAAATTGCTGGGCTTCTGCATCAGAAAGATAGAGTGCCAGGCTGATTGGACCTTCCCAGTGTTTGCAGATAGCTTCAAGCATCTGGAGCCTGAAAGAGAAAGGGTAAGAATAAGAAAAGGCTGTCTCTCTCTTTGGGACTCTGCCTGGGTTCATCTGATCAGATGTGGATATCTGTCTCTAAGTGAGACAGATTGGGGTCACTTCATATGCTGTGGAAAGCAATGGATATTTCTACAGCACAATTCATCTCATCTAAGTTGATGTCTCCTTCTGGATAGACAGACTGCACCCTAGATATGCCTACTTCTTTGAATACAAGGGAGCCTAAGAGAGCCCTAGCTCAGATACGCAAAACCACAACTCAGATATGTAAGGCTAGGTGACATCAACATCATCCTTTCTGCCTAAAACATTGAGGCTGCAGGAAAAAAACCAGGGATGATGGGAACTTTGAGCAGTTGCAGTGACCTGTCCATGTGGGTCTATTTACAGGGTAAGGGGGCTCATAATCTTAATCTGTGCCTAGTGCCCAATCCAGACTTCAGGTCAAGCTATTCTCACACACTAACATGCTACAGTGCTCTTCAACAAGCTTGTGGAGGAAAAAGAGACTCACAGATCATTTTACCTCCTGTTCAGGAAAACCTTCCACAAACTTTTGGAAGGTGGTTAGTCAGTCTCAAAAGCTGTTAAAAGTGACAAGTCAAGGGAATACTGGCTTCTATGAACATTTGCACTGACTAGAAAGAAAACACACTGCCAGGGAAAGGGCAAAATGATGACACACCAACAGAAATGGGATTTACTATGTGTAGGGAGTAAGGAGAGAAGGAAGGAGAGACATGGCGTTACTGTGGAACATCAAAAGAACATTTCAGATAAAATTTAAAGTACTGATTTGTATATATTTTAACAGTAGCTCAAATTTCATGAAAGATTTTTTAAGACAGGTTGTATCAATGCTTCGGTTTGGTTTGGGTTTTTTTCTTTTTTTTTAAAAACACCCAGCAGTTACAATACTACTGACGAAAATAACAAAAAAACTCATACGCAAACATAAATCAAACCCAGCTTGGTCAAAATTGTTTAAGCACTTTGAGTAATTTATAAAGAATTGCCTAGAGATTAAGATATGCCATCCAAAAATACAGCAAGGACTGATTACAAAGCCTCTTGAGTTAATACAAAGGGAAATGAACCTATGCAGCCTAGTCAGATATTCTATTAAAAATTAGGAGAGTAGACTATGCCACATGATTATCTTCTCTCTTTTCCAAATCCACATTACTAGATTTTTCCTATTAATATTTATACAGAACACAAGAAAACTTTTCTGCATCATTGTAATCAGAGAAAATAATTTTCCCTTCCTACTATCTCCCTGAGCTTTGCAGCAGAAAGGAATGATATACTCGTTCCAGCAAACACACATTCTGATTTAACATTAATAGCTTTTTCCTGCATTTCTGAATGATCATGATGACATTCAAGACAATATAATAATATTTTCTTAGATATGAGATACTACGTTTAATAGTCTATACCTGATACATTATTTTCTTTTTATCTGTTGTTGAAATAAAGTTCATTATCAACACAAACCATACAGCTAAATTAGAAACACAAATCAATAAAAAAGACGTAAAAATTATGTGAAGGCTTTAGGCTTTCGATTGTACAAATAATAAATAGAGAAAAATGCTTTTTCCCCCCCTTTTCCAACACAGTGGAAATCCATTAATTGGGAGACTCCAATTCATTAGCACTCAGATTTAGGGCAGCCTTTTAAAACTGGAATACTTGCCTTGCAAGAAATACAGCAAAATGCCTTTCAACAACTCTATGAAGTGGACAAATGGCATACATAACTTATTTAAATGGCATACCTGATAATGCCCACAGGGCTTTTCATGATAGTTAAGTGGGAACTGGGTTTTGCTGGTATAAATTTCCAGCTGGACAGCTTAGTGCCCTTCAGAATCCTCTATTTTGCCATGTTGTTCTCACTGACAGGCTCAACTTCCACAAGTTTGATAGAGGGACTGCTAGTGATGCTCCATGATCTGCTCTCTGTAGATTGTTACATTAGTCTCCTTCAACCATAAAACTTAGAATTACAAGTTTCTAAGCACAACACGACCAAGTTATTTTAGTTTTGCTAGCAGTCTTGAGGAATGTATTCTCTTAAGGACTCTAGAGAAAATGAATATGCTCTTGTACTGCATTATAATGAGGTCATCATTTAGTTGACCATTTTTTTAGAGGTCTGTTTCAGTCAAGAGAATTTTTCTGGAATTCAACAGTTTTGTGAGATTGTTTGTTTTCACTCTCCTTCTTAAGAATACTCAGCCAGTTTACCACTCATTCTTACCCAGACTTCAAGCATTGTAATGCTAATCATGTCTTTCCTTGTCCATATCCTGATCTCACATTTTTGTAACTCCCAGTTTGATTTCTGAACCCCAGATACACACGGTGCCACTTAAAAAGGCTGCCTAGCCAAAACACACACATGAAAACCACAGTGATGCAGTGAAGCCATCACAGAAGAAAATGTCACATCAGTATAAAAGGGGACAGTTAACCAGTAACGAACCAGCAATGGACAAGGACAGTCTGAAAGCTTTTATCTAAAGACATTAATGTTAGCACATAAACTGCAACCCATTCTTACATTTTCCAAGCCAATACCACAGGCAAACATAAGCCCGTCAGGACAGTCATGTCAGTCTCATCTCCAACAGGGCTATAATTGGAGACACTGGGAGTTGCTTTTCTGCCTTTCCACTTCTCAGATGTTCATTTGAAAGAATGGTGCGGCAATGTTGCATATAGTGCATTCTTTATGTACATGTCATCTTACATCTGAGATACTACTCTTAAATGTCTACAGCTAAGCTGGAGGAATTTAATAAAAGTGGTTTAAAGAAGCTGAAAAAAAATGAGGTAGTAACTGAAAGAAGTGAAAGAAAACAAAGCAGCTAAACAGTTCTTTGGTATCATATTATTTATTGATTTTAGCTGAAAGAAAGTATTTCCAACTGAAATCAATAATTTATAGCAACACGCCAATGAAGTAGGGAAGATTTTTCCTGCACAGTACCAGGAGGGCTGTTCTTCCTGAATAAAAATGTGTGGTTCTGTCTATCAATAAAAACACATGCCCCAGTGAGGACTCAGAAAGGGAAACAGATGCTTAGACTTTGCATCAGTGCCAGTGAATCAGCATTGAGCCCCAGCTCATTCTTTTGAATTAAATTCTGGGGGGAAAATCTACCATGTGCACGCATCAACTTTACTAATTCACTGTGGCACTTGCTAAGGGTCTGACTTAATTTATTTCTTTAGTTTTTTACTCAAAGGTTTGTGAATACTTAAGAAATGTTTCCTCAATTAAAAATCAATAGAACAGATACTGATGCACATAGCAAACCATGACACAATGTGCAGGATACAGTGCTGAGGCACTGGTGAAACAGAATAGCCCTCATTCATTCCTGTTTATTTCTAAAACAAGTGGTACATGTTTTGTTGATCTGAATTCCTCTGACTCTCCTGGAATACTGCTGACCTTCCACAGGTGTAGGAGTGGTGGTATACATGGGTCATGTTGTACTCTGTATGTGCTCTGCTAAATGAAATATCAGTTTCTGGTTAATATTCAAGGAGTTCTGGCCTGTTTTGTAACCCACTCTGATAGCAGCAAACACAAAGTTTGGACTAGATTTGAATTGAGAAGTGGGAGGATAAAAGATACTGACAATTCAGAATTTCACAAAGCTGACTGATCCAGACTGCACTTTCAGAGCTCTGAAAAATGACAACGAATTGCAATAGAATCATAGAATAACCAGGTTGGAAGAGACCCACGAGATCATCGAGTCCAACCATTCCTATCAAACACTAAACCATGCCCTTTAGCACCTCGTCCACCCGTCCCTTAAACACTTCCAAGGAAGGTGAATCAACCACCTCCCTGGGCAGCCTGTTCCAGTGCCCAATGACCCTTTCTGTGAAAAACTTTTTCCTAATGTCCAGCCTAAACCTCCCCTGGTGGAGCTTGAGGCCATTTCCTCTTGTCCTGTCCCCTGTCACTTGGGAGAAGAGGCCAGCACCCTCCTCTCTACAACCTCCTTTCAGGTAGTTATAGAGAGCAATGAGGTCTCCCTTCAGCCTCCTCTTCTCCAGGCTAAACTCCTCTTCTCCAGGCTAAACAACCCCATTCTGGTGGGAATCGGAAAGGTGCATGTGGAACTTGTCACAAAATAAATTTTTTTCCCAAATGAAATTCCAGTTAAATTCCACTTTACATCAGAACTGAAATTTGAAAAGAGTTAAAATAGAAATGTTATTCTGAAAATCAACACTTGTATAAAAACTACTCCTGTCAACAGGAGATTTCTTTTTATTTCACAGTAGCACATTAAAAAAAATAAAGTTTTATTTTCAACTTCCCAATTTGAAACTATAATGTTTAGTTTTGACTTTCACTATAGGAAAAATCTCTAATTGAAATTTTCCCCAAGAAAAATGCCAATGAAAGCAAAACTATCACTGTAAAAGGAGGAAATAACATGCGTAAAAACTCGGTCAACTACAACTGCTTGCATAGGTCTATTACAAATATCTCCTCTTTTTTCTTAAGTTGCTGCAAAACTCCCATGAATTAATAATGCCTCACAGTCTCATGAACTCTACACACACTTGTATGTGCACTGCAGAGCTGAAGTCTGGATGTATGTGTGATACCCACATGTTCTTCCACTAATTCAAGAAAGGTCTTACAGTATGACATCTAAGTTTCTATGAGTTTTTTTTCTTTCCCCAAAAGCATTACATACTTGGATTTATCAGTAAGAAGATATTCATTGTCTCACACTTCCAGATGAACAAGAGAGTTTCCTTACCTGTCCATTGAAAGTTGAGCCACCAGCGTCACATCAGTATTGTCTGAAGCAGGCTCGTATTCATAATGTAGAAAATACAAATGAGTGCGATGGACGGTGAAACGTTCTCGACGAAATTCATAGCATAAATCATCCTCATCCAGCTCAGACAGCTGTTTCTGGAGCTGTAAGGAAATAGAGAACATAAAGATAAGTTCTTTATAATTATTTTAGCAATTCAGAGAGAATGAGGAGATTGGGAACTTGCAGCATGATGCAATGGGAAGTGGAACATACAGAGAATCAGGGTTTTTCCAAGCCTTACTCCCACAAGTCACTGGACAAGAGATTAGAGGAAAGCACTTGTAAGTAAATTGATAAGGCAGACAGAGCATTGTGCTATGGTCCATATATTGCACATATTATCTGTATTACATACTTTCAACATCCAGACTAACAACAAAACAGTAAGTATCATAACTTTAATAATCACCAAGTTTCAGAGTTAATGCTCCAATGTGATGCATAATGTCATTCCTTATTATAATAGAAGCAGTGTTTCAAACTACTTGTATGCATACAGCTCCAGCAGATAAGACTCAGCAGCACATCAAACTTGTACACGCTGGACCGAGCAATTCCCTTTCTGCTGCCTCTCTAGGAGAATAGTAACTGCTGCTAGCAGCAAGGACAGACAGCTGGAAAAGTAACATCTTGAAGTGATTATTATTCCATTTCTTGAGATTTATGTATCTGCACCAGTTCCATTTTGCACTGAAAATATTCTTTCAAATGCTGAGGTGCCAGAATTAAGCCTACACTTTTAATGGGATTTATGCTTCTGGATATCTAGTTTGAGAAATCCAAAGAATGGCAGATTAGCAAAGAACAGATTTTTTTTGGCTCCCTTGGAAACCAAGCCCCTTCAAAGTCAAAATGGGCATCTCAAAGCAATCCAATCCTGAGTCACTTAGACATGTAACTTTAAGAGAACAGAAGTTTAGCTTTGGGGAAAGAAGTAAGAGAAAAACTGCTTATGCAGCTGACCAGTTCCATCCCTGAACTGTACTATTTTAAAGCCAAATATCTGGCTAGATTATTTATCATGCATTAATTTAATAGGAAACATCAGTCATATCTGCTGTAAAATGTACTGCAAAATATAATGAAGATGAAAATTAGATATGGTCTTAAGATGTCAAGTAAGAGTTCTATTTGTGTTGCTCTAAAGTCGAGGTTATTAATAAAGGTATTATTTTTATATTTTATTTCTTAAAAGTATCCTGTAAGAACAATACAACTGTATACTTATCAGAAAATAAGAAAAATATGAATATCATAGAAATTTTACAAGTTTTCAGAAAAATGACAGTGTACTTCAAAACTGTCTCATGTAACAGATTATTGAATTACAGACATTCACTTTGATTTAAAAGCCTCTTATTTTTGTTCTGTTCAGAATGCAGTAATAGTTTCTCCATCTCCAATAAAAAAAATGGAAAAAGTAGGTGCTTCTTGTTCTAATACTTTGTTAAGAACCATTGTTCTTGGAACTATAAAGATAATGGTTGCCATCAACAATAATGCTTACAGCCAAATGTTTTCCTGTAAAGACTGATGGAATAATTTCCTGATGTTTTTCTGTACGCTGCTCTATAATCTTCTAAATAACAGAAAAACCTCCTTTGATTTCAATGAGTTTTGGATCAGGCTCTCATTTTTCTGTGCTATTGTTCTGCACAAATCTTAAAACATCCCTCAAGAGAGACTGCTTTTAGAAAGACAAGAGTCTGAATCTGACTCTCTGAGTCTTTACTCACACAAAACTTCTATTGAAATCAAGATCTCTTTGGGTAGAACAGAATTCAGGAGTTCTTTTATGTATTCTTGGAGTTCCATTCATTCTACTTTACAAATCATCATTCATGTGTGCCAGTACTTAATTTTTTCAAATCATATTCAAACAATATTTGAATTAAACTCAGTATTTACAACAATGAATAGAAAGAATATTGTATCTTTGTGTTTCTTCTTTGAAAAGCGATATTAGCAAACCCTTAATAGAATTATCAAGGAGACGACAGACATTCAAATGGTTAAAACAAGAGCTAAGCACATTTCAGGGATACCTTACTATCCTGCTATATGTAAAAATGACCAGGGTAGAAGTTTATAATTGCACAGCAGCTATTAACCAGGCAGTCACTGAGTGATTATCAAATTACATTCAAGTTGCAAGCTAAGAGGATATAATTATGAATTAAAGAATAACATTTGGAGCTAAATTATGGCTTTGCGCACTACAGAGCCCTGAGAAGGGGAAGAGGAGGATACGAAACTTCTTACAGGCCCCAGTATTTTGATGTTGAAACTCACCAAGTCACGAAGTTAGGGATGGAGGTGCAGGCAGGCTGTCAGGGGGAAGCCCAAGCACATGCTGTCTGAGAGTCTCAGCTAATATGCAGGCATCACTTGGCAGGATCAGACACACACACCCCTTCATCAGCACTTTGCATGAACGCTTGTGCAATCTTTGCCTGCGCATACCACGAGTCTAAACTTAGCAGCCTTAGCAGATAAACTTAGTGGCCTTAGCAGACACTCTCTGCAGGTTAGGCAAACACACCTTACTTAAGGTGTGCTCCTTCAGTACAGGACAGGTTGTGATTTGGCCTGTAGCATTGCCACTGCCTATCTGGCAAGCAGTCTGCATTAAGGACAGACCCATCCTGTAATGGTTAGGCAAAAGGCACTTTAATGCCATAGCATGAGATTATCCACATGAAAACTCCTCTCCCACCAGAAGCAATGCTGAATTTGCTAGGCACTCTGGGTTTGGTCTGGCTAAACCCACAAGCTCACAAGCTATCTCACTGAAGCTAATGGTATGATGTGGACAAATTATTAGGACCGACAGCTGGGAGCTCACAGTTAATGCAGTTTAAGAGCCTTTTTCCCTCTCTCACGTTCTTTGTTCCCCTCATTCACATATACATTCAGATACCTATGTCCCAGTATCCCATACACAGACAGAGGCTGCTTCCTCTTTACTATGAAGAGACACATACAACCTATAAATACATATTGCACACAGTCATACAGCATTTTTTTCACACTATTTATCGTGAAGAATATTAAGGATGCATGATATTCAAAAGACAGGGAATTATCTAAGGCAGACATGTATATATCCTTAAATATATCTCTTTCTGAGTTACCTCATATTGCTTTTCAGTTACATGATCACATAAAATGTCTCCGGTGAAATCTACAGCATGTGTATTGCATGATCCATTATTTACAGACAAAGAAATTATAGCTTGGTTTAAGGTTTGCTCCTACATTATGCCTTGTTGAAAAGATGGGTTTATAATGGGAATGCTGACAGATCTATGAAAAAAGATGCTAAGACACAATGCAACATCAAAATGAGGACCTTAACAACATGTGGATTTGATAAAAAGACGGCATCTCTGTTATGAACCCCTCCATTATACTTACAACGTGCCTAATACACCAAAGACTTCTCAGCTGTAGTGTGACAGCACATACTCTCATAAGTGCATCTCTGCTTAGCATAGGTTTCAACGTTTATACAAGATGTTCAACAGTAAGGCTACATGCCACTGAGCACATGGGAAATGTCACCTCTAGGGAACACCCTCACAGTTGAAAATGGTATTATTTTCAGACTATGTATGGTGGATGTTCTCTTAGGAAATACTGCAGTAGGAAACAACAAGTGCTTTCATTAACAACATGACGTTACTTGTTTCAGAAATAAAAATGGCAGCCATGACATGCATAATATCAAAACAAATAGGCAAATATATAAAAAAATATGTGCTAAGTTACTTCTTTGTGCAACCAGCTCTGGAAGGTGATCAGATCTCAGGAAAAGCAGTCTTTTAAGCTAGGCTGGCCAGGGAGTCACAGGCAGGCCAGAAGGTACTCAACTCTACCAGAAATCATCATGATTTACCAGGTCTACTTGTCTGACAAATATACTTGTATTAGATGAGGTGCTGTTTTCTATCCATGTGTCAGATGGTAGACCTGTATCATACATGACATACAACATGTATCTTTCACCAGTACTGGTTAGTCTGCTCATAAGTCTCCCTTCCTAAGGCTATTTCTACTGTAAACAAATTTGTGATTGGCTATGGGTATTTTTACCTGCTGTGTCACAGACGCAATTTATTTCCCACCAAAATCTACAGGATTTCATCTCTGATGAGATCAATCCAAAATCCAGGATCAGAATTATTTTCTTAGGGATTAGCGATATTTTAAAAAACCCACCAACAAACAATGGTTTGTGTCTAGAGGCTATTTAGATGTTGGGGAAAGAGATAAAATCCATAATATAGGCATCTCTCATAAAATGTTTGAGGTGAGGTGAGATGAGACTAGGCTTAAGTCACTCACTCCATATCACGCTGACATATGAGCACCTTAGATGAAAAGTTTTAACCTTCAGATCATCTTTTCTTCTCCCAGGTGTGTGCAGTTAAGATTCACAGCACAATATCAACTCATCTTATTCACTGAAATGAAAACTAACACCAGCCCAGGATGAAAGTATAATCTAGTTATAAACTGCAGCATTTTCATTTCCTCCTGTGTAGCTCTCCCAGTTCCCGCCAGTAGGCAATTTGGATTGCAAAATTTAGCATTTTCAAAGTGTGTGAATTAACTGTTGCCTTTAGTATGGCATAAACAAAGCAGATGATGATATAGGGAGGAAAAAGCATTCACTGAGTCTTGTTTGGGATGACCTATATAAAGTGCTTCTGGCTTCTCCAATGATTAGTAATAAAAGCCAGACTAATCCAATGTCAATTAAACCTTCTTTTCTCTCATGCCACAAAATTCTGCACATTTGCTATGGGTCAAATTGAGCCTTCTGTGAAGCAAAGCTGTGCTAAGGACAAAGAGGATAGTGTCTGAGCAAGCAACCTAGCAAGAGGTGTTTTGCTGCAGCATGTAAAAAGTAGCTAATATTCTTGCTGAATGGAAGTAGTGGCTTATAGGGACGGCAAACAATTATCACAATTAAAACCCCATTTTTTAGGCATGCATATATACAGACAGTTCTCTATATATAAAGTACAACTTCCCTTGACTTCAGCTGCAGAAGTCAGATCTTACTAGCCTTCTGCATCTCCTTTCCCCAGGTTCCTGCCAAACCTTCTTGGCTGAGCTGTTTCCAGACCTCTCTTGCAACACAGTGCCTTGACAGGTTGGTCTCCTTGCTTTTGCTTGCCCTCTGTCTCAATTAACTCTTTCCTTTCTGCTTTTGAACTAGCTTTCAACCCTTTTATACGTGAATCTGGATTTTTTCCTCCTCTGTACTGTCTGGACATTACTGAGGGCAATGGATGCCCCTCAGAACACAGATCAAACAGGTTCCTGCTCTCAACTTTACTGCCCAGTCAGAACATGCCATGGAGCTTTCAGAAGAAACAGTCACAGAAAATGCCAGTCTTTGTCCAGGTCCCCTCTCCAAAGCAAGCTCAACTTTGCTGTGTTACTTGGATATATATAATCTGGTCAGACATATCCATGCACTCTCCTAAGAAAGTCTCCAGAGATATAAGCCTCCTTAAGGTCAAAGAAAACGCTACTAACAATGTGTAATCTATAATTTTTTCAGTATCATAATTTGCCTAAGTCTTCACCAGATTGGCAAAAGCCATGTTCCTGGCCCCAAAGCCCATTTCTTCCCTGGGGTATAGTGTATTTCCATGAAGAGAACTCGTAGTGTCAGCAACCTCCTTAAGCTTTTCCCCATGTTTCACTTTAAAAAATGAGAAAAAATGAAAAAAGAGGCATACCACCATGACCAAAAAAAAATAAAATAAAAAATCCTAGTCCATGTGTTTCCCCATCTGGCAATATTATAAGTAGTTGAAGGTGGTATAATGGCAATTTTCAGGAAACTAAGAGGATGGGCTACCAGCTCAGCATTTAATAACAATAACAGCTATAATAATAGAAACAACACAGCTGGGCAAGTCAGGATATCCTCCATATGCATCTGAAAGATTATATCATGACAAACTAGAAACTTTAAATTCCAGTTCTACAAATGAGGCAGTGTTCAAAAATTCTGCAGAAGCAAAGGGTGCTCAAAGCATCAGTCTGACTGCAAGTGCAGCACCCTGATACTGATTTGGAAGCTCCCTTTGCATGCTCTTTTTAGAGACTGAAAAATTGCTAAATTTGTTAGTAGGCATTATAAAATGTGGCAGATTGCTAAAATCTCCTGTTCTTCTGGTGGATATTGCAAGCTGGCATGCACACCCATTTAATAATACACACCCATTTAATAATATTAAGAATCTCTGTTTTTGCACAAAAAAAAAGTAAATATACAAATGCACATTTAGTAAGTAAGTATACATCTAAGCAACTTTTGTATTTAATGCTGCGGTAGAAGTACCTGGTGAGAAGCTTTCTGCAGGAAAGAAATTTTATGAGAATACTAAAAGGTAGAGTGTGTGCTTGTGTGCTGCAATCAGGCTTACAACATCTATCTAGCTACAGAGATAGGCTGGTACACAGAAGATCCTGTTGTAATATTTTAGGCTTTATAGGAGGTCCTTTAGAATGAAACACTGGACATAAGCGTTACAAGCCAATAGGTAATGTTTAAATTAGAGATTATTGTGAGCTTTGGCTTTGCGGTTTCGCTAAAATATTCTGCATTGTATCAAATTAAGAAAGAATGTGTGAGAAGAGGAAAACAGTACAGAATAAGTAGGATGGAGTGACTAAGGACGTGTCCAAAGACCACTTCAGTCAATGGCTGTGTTTACATGAGGATTTGGTTCATATTCTGAATTTCCCATCCAGAATATGCATATAACGCAAAGGGGTGATTGTAATATCAATTTGCAGAGAAGAGTCTGCTCTGTGTAATCTCATTTTATTCTTGAATAAAGGAGACTTACAGGACTGCTTTATGGTGAGAGCCTCCTGTCCACAGCCTGCCCCTGTAACACACAGGGTCTTTCAGCTTGAATATTTCAAGAAAAGGATGAAACATGTATGTACACACAGACATATAAGTTTTAACATATAAACAGAAAAACTACCTCAGTCAGTATTTCTTTGCCTCAAATTCTTCAGTTTCAGACCCCTACCTGTTCTGTTCATTCTCATTTTTAACATTGTGGAACCTAATAACAATGCTGTTTGGGTACAGCTGAAGATGAACAACTGAATAGATCAGGACTATGCAGTAAAAGATCCAAAGACTGCCCTTATACCTCTTAAAATTCAGTCTGTGGTATTGTATGCCCTTAGCAAACATTAAATATAGAGAAGCACTAATCCTTCCACATATAAATAGACATATATTTTTAAGCATACATACATGCAGACACATGCACAGAGGAAGAATAAGAGAGATTAATGTAAGGTCTGATTACCTTTTAAGCTAATGCCTTTTACATCACTCTGGCACTGAAAAAAGTCCTTAAGAAGGGAAGATACATAATTTACACTCATTTTAAGGCCATCTCAATACTGATGAGAAGTGTAAAGGGGCCTTAGAGTAACAGAACCAGCCCAGCATTACCCACTGCCACACTTCCTTTTCACATTTCACAGATATTTGCATTACAAATGAGATTCCCTAATTACAAGCTGCATTCTAAATAAAACATCATTATAAATATTAAACTGTTGAGAAGCAATGGCTGGCATATGGGAGCAGTACCTTAAGGGCAGATGCCGATATAGCCACACTGAGAGTGACAGGACTCACAACAAGCCACTGCTTCTTCCACAACAGGTCTCAGTGCATTTACTGCTTAAGTAATTCTGATTATAAAAACCAGCAGAGCTATTCTAATGTTTTGTCCACTGGTCCACAGTGCAGAGAATCACAGGCAGCAGAAGGAGCACCTTTTGCCCATATGAAAAACCTAGCATAATGAAGCCCTATTATATTTTGGGGCTGCTGTTCTCAATTCAGAAAACAAAGAAAAAAATATGCCTTAAATTAATCAGCAATTCCTACTTTATATATATTTGACTTTGCAGAAATTATAGCCTTCTATGTAACATATATGCTTACAAGTCCTAATGTAAATATATAGCTGCATCTTGTCAGACTATAAGTCCATCTAAAGCAGGCTGGCTGCCTAGAGAGGTATGTAAAACCAGGGTAAGTGTACAGAGATGTTTTCTAAGAACACTCCTTTAGTCCTGAACTTGTGCATAAGCACTTCTTGCACCAAAGCTTAACAGCTCCTGATTGATTTTCTCTCCAGGAAGAGTCACTTTTGAACAAATGTACATTTTTAGCAACATTACCTCCTGCTCAAAGCTTCATTACATTGTGGGTAAAATGTCTATCTTTGTTTTGAACCTACTTCTTGCTATTTCCATTTCATGCCCCCTAGTTCTTGTACTGGGAGGAATGAAAAACAGTGGTTCTTTGCTCACCCTACAAGATGCTCTGCTTATGATTAGCCTGCAACAGATCATGGCAACGTACTGTATTTTCATAGGACACCCGTGACACTGAATGTGCTATGTCAGACAGTGATAGAAAGAACCATTTTCATGATAATCCTATTCTTAAGGTCTCATAACTTCAAAGCTGAAACTTGCTTTTTGTATTCAAAAAGGACATAGTCAAGTTTAGAGAGGAGCTTACATCAAGGGTAGCTAATAAAAAAAATTCTTAAGTAACTTCTGAAGCTATCTGAAGGTAGATATTTTCTGTCTGTGATTGTTTAGGTAGTATGCTGTTAAAGTCTTTGTGTCTTTTGGAAAGTTAAGACTTGAGTATTTTTGTATATCTAGTTCATTCTTTTCCAGAATCTCTCTCTTTTTTTTTTCATTTATAAATGGAAGAATGACTTCGATTTCTTTTTCAGACACAAGCCATATCATAGACCATATTGCGTTCTACTTGTCTTGAATAAGAAACAGGCTTGAATAGTTAGTCATTTCCAGTGTCTATCAAGTAGGCACAAGTTCAGTAAAATGAGCCATTTAAAACTTTCGGGACTGCCATTTTCAGCAGCAAGAACTTGCATTCGTTGTGCATTGTTCCCCAGCAACTTGTTGTCTGGAATAAATCTGTTTATTAAGGATTTACAGAGCTATGGAAAATATAGCACCAAGTCTGTGACTGCATTCATGCTCTTTGAACCAACACAACCTATTGTGAATTCAGTATAATTTTAACCTGCATTCCTAAAGTGTGATGAAGGTGTGTTTTGTTTTGTGGTTTCTCATTTTACTATTTTTTTAATGCCTCGTTCCCCTTTTCTCTTCCTATCCTGCCCTCTACTCAGTCTATTGAAACTTGATGTCTCTGACTGTTAGACTCTTAGTGGTCTTTTATCACATTCAGTTCACTTGATTGTCTTAAAGCCTCTCAGTCTAGCAGAGGATTTGCTTTCACTGTGCACTTGCTCTCTTCCTCATCCCTGCTTCAGTCTCTCCCAGTTCAAGTTTATTTCCAGTTTCTCATTGTTACCCACTGCATTCAGAAGACAGTGGATGATCAAATAAGTATCTGATAAGCCATGTCTTGCGCTAAAATATATCTATCCAATCTCTGAGTCCTATAGTTAAAAAATTGGAATGGCATCTCCTGTGGTCATTTTATCAACAGACTAAATGGAAACACTACAAGCCTCAGTGATGCTATTGATTGCCAATTACCTCCTAACTGCTAATGTGTACATGATACTGGCTTTGCTTTATTGATTTTTATATAGAGAATGTTGTATATTTTAGATATTTTCCTTGCAGATAACATAAAATGTTACAGATTCCTCTTTACTTCCTTTCAGACTATGTAGCCAAAATTGGTACTTGGTCTAGAAATCTCCAGAGACCACATTATACCCATGCGTATACATATGTGTATAAACCTTTCAGTTAACAGTTTTTTACATTGGGATTATATGTACTAAGCCACATACATCCATAAGAACATCTGTATATAAACATCCTTGATTTCAACCATTTTCAAAGGATTTGCTTCATCTGAAAGGATCTGATTGCAACTTTTATGAAGATAAACATAAATGCTGCTGTGTTTGGTTAGTGACAGTACAGAAAAGAATGCAGTCTCACAGCCTATGTATACCTTTAAGTATTAACTCATTCTACAGTTTGCAGTACAGTAAAAACTCACAGATATAAATCTGCTAGTCCCGATATTTTCATTTCTTCTCTATTATTTGTGCATTACTATCCATGCCAAAACTGACATCACTGTATGCTGAACAAATATGCAGCAAGAAACAACCCCTTCTCCTGGAAAGTTTTAAGTCTAGGGGTGAGATCTGCAAAATTGCCTAATGGAATTAAGAGCCTAAATCCTCATTTTCAGTTTGTGATGTTACCTTTGTTGGGGATTTTTAAAAGGCAAGGTAGACAAAAAAAAAGCGCAACAAAAAACAATGGAAAGGCAGGATTAATATGACGGGTTTACAGGCAAGGAACTGAGGCACAGAGAGATCAAATAAATTGCTCAGCGTCACTCCTGGAATCTGAGCACTGACCTCAATTCTCCTGAGTCTCTTCGCACTGCATTACCTGCATCACCAACTCTTCAAGCCTTCATGTAACCTGTGCTTTGTAGGAACCACCCTTTAAATCTTCACGACCGAGACATCCCACTTACATTTTCACTGTTAACATCTGCCTCACTGGGGCAGCCAAAGAGTTCCCGTCTTAGCAAATTCCCATCATATTCCAGGAACGTCAGGTAGAGGTTGCGGAAAAACTCCACGTGCTTGTTTTTCACTCGAAGCTTCTTTGGTGAGTTCCAGTGAATCACCTCAGAGGGAAAAGAAGAGAAAATACATCCTGCAGTTAGAATATAGACTTGCTTTATCTGCTCTTTTTATGCGTGTTCAGTTCAATGTCCTCTTACAAACAAACTAACAAAAAAACCCAACCTCCAAACTACAAAGACTTCCTCCTGTCTTTTTATCGGGAAGGCTTTGCCATGTCTTTTGCAAGGAACTGCATTCTCTGCAGGTGATGTGAAACTCCTCCATAGGATAACCTGCACGTTCAAGTGGGTGAGCTGCTCTAGTTTGTGATGCATCATCTCATAAAAGCTGCCACAGCTCTAATACCAGACCTGATAGGCTATGGACTCTGTCGAAGAAGGTGGTGGGACGAGGGACACAGGGATGTAAATATTAAACATTAATCTCAGATTTCCACATGACTGTTTCAACTAATGAAATTGATTCACTCTTTCAGGCCAGGCAGACTCTTCTCCGGTTAGGTATTGAGAAGAAAAACCTTGAAATTAATTCCCATATCCATTTACTCCTTTCAAAAAGGACTGAATTTAATCTGTCTTCCTTTTTGCCATTGCTTCATTTAAACAAGACTGATCTCAGTAGTGTTATACAACACAGCAATGCAGTACAATGCTTCACCCTTTGAATTCCAGTTTCTAGCAGGTATTTAGCGTCTGCTAATGGGAGATGACTCTCACACTGGCCTAGATTTAACTCTAACATAAAGGGCCTGATTCTCATTTACATCAAGGCAACTCTGTACTGCTGCCAGTGTGAACGAGAATGGGGCCCTAAGGAAAAGCTAAGAGGGAGCCAAAAGTGGCGTGCAGGAATAATTTCATTTTATAGCGGCTATATTTTAGGCGTGAGGAAAAGAAAAACACCAAATGCTTTGTATTCAGTTTTATTCCTGTGACTTCTAAAGAGATTAGGAAAAAAGTCTCCCTGGGAATATTTCCAAGCTAGGAGCTCTGGAGGTTCTCTGAATCCATTAACTTAATTGCATGAAGGCACTGTGTCATTCACACATAGCCACAGAGCTGCAATGCCAGCTGCTGAGCTGGCTGTGTGGTAAGCTTTGCTCTGAACATCGCATTTGTGGGAGGGAATGCACAGAGCTGAAGCACAGAACATAGAACAGAAGCTGCCCAGAGCAGACAAATGCATTTCCCTTGGTGTCAGCAACACACCTCCACAGGAACAGGGAGCCCTCTGAAATCATACTATCTGTTGCTGAATGAGTGGACTGAAGAAGACTGAATTCTTCCTGTACTAACAGCAAACAACATACTCTTTTCACCTGAGCATTTTTACTGCCAAAAAAGCTATGACACTCTCTTCTACACACCCAACACTAATGAAAATACCTCCTGACAGGAAAAGCTTTGTCCCTTCCTGGGAAATCCACTGCTGAGGCTACTAAGATATCAGAAAGCCATACATACAGTTACAGAAAAGCAACTGTAGGGAAATAAAGATAATTTCAGAAGTAGGCAAATCACTTCTTCCAGTTACAGGAACACTTAAAGTCAAGGTCACAATCCATCTATACACTGTATAAACCTGGGAAATAATTTGGGCAAAAATACTTGGTGTAGATATTTTTCTTAGGCAATGCTACATTCTTTGTTGGTAATCTGTTCATATGTGTACAAGTATAGCTTAACTGTGTAATAACATGTTGCTGCAATATGTGCTGAAAATACTCAACACCACAGAAACAAAAGGAGCTTTAGCTAGGCTAGGACGAAAACATAAGATAAAGGATTTCCTCCATTGAAAAATGGATCTCCAAAGTCTCCTTTCTTTGAAAAGAACTTGACATAATTCATTTAACTGCAGCAAAAGGCATTAGATGCATAAAAAATCTCAACAATTGAATGATACCTCAGGGAAGTGGGTGCATGTAACAGAATCGTAGGGCTGAAGGAACCTGAAGGGCTGCTGAACAGTTTTAAAGGACACTAGTATGCATTTTTACAAGCAGGCATAGAATGGAAACTGCCTGCTGGTAACTTGCACTTATTTAAGAGTGGCTTAAGGAAAGCTGAGAAGCAGGTAAATGGGACAAAAAATACTTGCCAAGAAAAATTTTCTCCCTACTACTAGGTGTTCTCCCTACTACTCCTACATTTCATGAGAGTTTCCTTTTGGATGTCTTCATAAGCATCCCATCCCCCTGCTGACCACTCTGACCACTCACCCTGGGGACCACGAATGTATATATGGTGAATGACTATAAACGCAGTAACTGTTATGGGACAAGTTCCCTACTGCTGCAGGAATTTCCCATCAATGTATACTATGTCACATCATAGCCAAGTACTGGTGTTGATGCCTGTACCCAGTTGTGTGGGGGGTGATGTCAAAGGCAGACAACTGCAGTTGTCAGCATAGAAGCTCTTTGCTGCTGTGTTTCAAAATCTGTTGTGTGTGTAAAAGCTGGTAAGTGTCAAGAGCCTAGCTGGTGGTTCAGATCTGATCAGATTTGAAACGTGTCAGGATGCTGCATGTGTACAGATGTCAGGGGAGCCTGGAGTGAACTGAAGAAAGCTGAATGAAGCTGATGACTATCCAGAAAAGCTGATTTTTTAATCAAGGAAGACAGCACATGTCAATGCAGCTAAAGAACATGAAGGAACTATGCAACCATCTGGATGACCTGAGGTAAGAAAACTGTAAAACAGGTCTAGGAAGAAAGCAGGCTGCTAGTCAAATATAACATGATTAGATAAATATTATGTGATTTATGAAAGCATAAAAAAGAACAGCAGGTTTCAAAAAGCAAAAAGGAAGACTCTTAGCCATTGACATACAGCACTGCATTGAAAGAGAGTATTCTTTTTTTGCTATCAGCCCACAAACTTACCTTCAGTTCTGACTGTAGCTGTCTGATTTGCTCTATTGCACAGCAGAAGCTGTACAGGCCAAGACATCCTTGCACAGGCTGTCATGGACATCAGTAAAGTACACAATAAAGACAGTGGGCTGCACAGGAAAACTATGGCCATTTACTTAGAAACTTTATTGTGGGCAGCAGTGAATTGATTTGAGAAAACAAAAAAAAAAATTAGCTGGAAAAAGACCACAGGGAAATCAAAACAACAAAAATTAACTTAGGATTTCATTTGCAAACTGAGCAACAGTTATCTCAGCATTAAAAAGAGTAAGTGAATCCAGAAACTGAAAATCTCATTACTACAGCATTCCCTTTCCAAGACTAAGTAGCACCATAACACTGTGTTTATTTCTTTCTCTATTTTCCTTCCCAGATTCTACATTTTTGTAAAGTTCTGTTGGCTGACAGAAGAAATTGCAGCTAGAACATATGAAATTCCAGTGCCATTATCTAGGTGGACACCTCAGGAACAGTGCTAGCCTTCAGTCTGTCCCATGAATCCTTCCCACTCTTGATGAAGGCTGCCTGAGAACTAAGAAAAATACAGTCCTTAGTCTTCATTTAGCAATTTAGGTACTGAAAGATCAGAACTTAAATTTCCACATCTATTTAACACTTGGTTGGTTGTCATTAAGCAACTTGGCACTATCTACATTTCTGTTAATACCATCCTAGTGAGTCAGCAACCGTTACCACTCCCTGATTAGGCTCAGCCAGCCTCCTGGAATACTCCCATATGATTGTAACCTAGTGAAACAGGCTAACTACGCTGATAGTTCCCAATTATTCACCAGGTTCTGACCCATAGCAGTCAAATGATGACACAGTTGGAGCCTCATAGAGTGGCAATGGGATCCAAGATGGAAGTAAAAGAGTATGTTACATACTGATGGAATGTAGGAGAAGACTCTAAGGTCAGTTATCTGCATGGAAGTACACTTAAAACAAAAACTTCCTTAGATTTCCAGCTGCATTGTCCTATCTGGTGAGATAAAATATTTCAAATCTGATGTTCAAATCACTAAACAATAAGCTTTGACACAACATTATTTCTATAGGTACTTTCATCCTTTTTTCCCCTAAAGCACCTTCTCTCTATCTAAAAGAAGTATTTAGCCAAATGTTTTTTTAACCACAATCTCTTCCATTTTTTACCTAAAGACACATCTTGGTAATTTCCCACTCTGCTTCAGCACTTATAAAATTGGAGAATACAGGATTTCCTGTACACCCATATACCTACTTTCCAGGCTTAAGGGGCAAAATGTAAGAAAAAAAATTAAGCCTAAAGTGGTTTAATTTTGCAAAGCACTGAACAGATATTCTGAATTAATCCCATGAACACTTTACAATTTAGGTAGATAATTGAAAGTGGTATTTTGCAGATGGGGAGCTTTCCTGCTTAAAAACTGGACTCCTTGTTTAGGTAACCATACAGTCCCCACTGAAATGTGTGCAACAAAGCCACCTACATATGCCACTTTAATGCCATCTGAATAGGCTATTTTTCAGGCACATATTACTGAAAATTTTAAATGCACCCCAAGTCATGCTATGAACAAGCACCACATGCTTAACTTATGCCTCGATTAGAGATGTCTGGAAACTTTATTTTAAACTGTGTTTTATCAGCAATGGATGGCTTAATAAAAGAACCAATTTCCTCAGAAAGGATCAAATACTTCACAAAAATGTCATTAAGGAGGTTTCAGAGTGGTATTTCTGAACTGCATAAATGGAAGAGGCTCACTTTGGAGTAGAGGGCAACCCAGAGGTCCAGGCACTGCTTTAAAACGTGGGATTAAAATCTTTGCCATGCCTTATCTGGTGCCCATGGCCCCATGGATTACCTTACCCCACTGCTTACTGCCTGTGCTGTATTGAAGTGTGCCAACAGGCTGGTCCTGTCTTGTCATTTGCACCAAAGTTCTCAGTTCTACCTTTTTGCAGCTCTACTTTCAACTCATGTTTAATGAGAGGCCTCCTGACTGAAAAAATCCACCACTATTAATACCACTGTGCTCCCTGTTTTGCAGAGTGGAAGCACCTTACTGACTGCCATGTTCATTGAAGGGAGGGGTCCATGCTCAACCCTCTTGAGCTCTTACTCCTCTCAGTGTAGCTCTTCCTTGGTATTAAAAGGTCCAAGGCAGCAGAATGCCAGAGCTGCTACAGATCAGTGCTGAGATGTTTGGACAGCATGGGGGGCTCAGGGAATGGAACAGAAAGACGTGTGATAGGTCAGGTTCAAGGCAGGTCTGAAATGATGTATTTGTGTTGCGGAGAAGAAGATGTTTAAACTCTTGTAAACGATTTCACAAAGTCATTCTAGTGTGGAGGACGTTCCCAGGGAAGACACAGTGAATCATATAACACAATTTCAGAATTGGGAATTTATGAAGTTTATTATTTACCTACCTGCCAATTTTATATCAGCTGTGTTAGAAACCAGTTTGAAAAGCTGTCACAGACTTTAAATAATTTTCCTGTTTTGGATGAGGGGTAAATTCTAATAATTTCATGCATTCCCATTGAAGAGTCCAGCATCTGATTTTTGTGATTGTGAACTACCAGGTTCTCTTTGTGTAAAATGCATCTGTATCCTTGACAACTAGACTTCTCTTCATGACTGACTCATTCAATGAGGTCATGATTCATTGTCAGAGCCATCACAATTCATTACCTTCTTTCATAGGATTTTTCTTGCCATTTGGTTGGTGCCAAATCATAGTAATTGAGATTTCCTTACAGACAGGAACAAACTATTAACCAAAAAGGAAAGCAAACACAGGGCTCAACCCTGCAAAAACAATGCATAAAAGAACATTATTTCCAGGCAGATCCCCACAGGCTTTGAAGCCCAGCAAGGCACAGTCCTACAGCACACGTGCTTGTCCACTGACATTGCAAGCTCCTGGGGACCATGTGAAGAGCTGAAATAAGCAAGATAGACGGTGGATGCCTACACAGAATAACTATTAGCACTTCCACATCTTTTGGCAAATCTTCAATCACAAATCCTGAGTATTTCGCCAAGGTGTAACAAATGTCATGCAAAAATGAACACCTTTGGCCTCTACAGAAACTGCATTTGTCTCACTTGGCAAAAAGGTGTCTGCTTCCTCCCAGACCACTTCTATTCTCTAGTAAAATTGTACATTTCAAGACATTCTTGATTAATGCAAAGCATCCTTAAAACAGGTGCCCTCGGGGTTGGGAAAATAAGATTACTCTATGTGCAATTGTTTGCATAAGGTTTGGTTCCATACACCACAGAGAGAAGAACAAAGCCCATGGACTTCAGTCTAGTTGTGTACAGTGTGGTCTCTGGCACCACACAATGTGACATAGGAGGTTAAGCAAGCATTTAGATGAATGAAAATAATAAAGTAGTCTTATTTTGATGTTGCTTTAGATGGATTTAAAGTTAGTGGTCACTAACAATGCAGGACTTGATTTTAAATAATTCTGTTCTTTTTATACATTTTCTGAAAGATTCTCACATGCAAGTCCTCCCAAATTTGTATGCACTGCTCAGCTACAGTAAGAAAGTAGAGTTCAGCAGTAGTCAAACATCTGATCTTCTCCAACATACCGAGAAAAAGAAAAAAAACCTGGAGATTCAAACTAATGAATGAGGCTTATAAAATGAAAAAAGTGATTAGAAACCTCTGCAAGCAATATGAAATATTCAAGCGCTCCACAGGCCTGCAAAAGGTATGCTGATCATCCTGTGTTTACAAGAATGTGAACAAAGCAGCAGAGAGGTGTGTATATAAATGTACACATACATACACATGCACACCTGAACAGCAACCAGCCCTGGGAGTCTATTTGATGTAATATTGTGTGTAAGAGATGGCAAATCCTCAAGTCCCACGGACTTCGAGGCCAGATGGAATTAAATTAGTGCCTTTTCGGCCAGACACGAGGAATGTAGTCCGACTTGACTGAGGAATACTTGACTGGGCCAGCTTTACCTTGGAATTCAAATCTCTCCCTGCATTTCCTTCTTTTCTATGCTATCTTTCTTAATCCTCTAGTACAAACTTCACAATCTGTCTTTCTCTCCCTCCTACCCTGGAGGTTTCTTTTGCCTCGTTTCTTATTCCAGTCTTACCATGAAATACAGGATGTGCCAAATATGCCGTGTCATACCATTTATATTAAATGCCATGGAACTGACTAAGTTTGGCAATTTTAAGAGACTATACTCTTACATTTTCTAACTTGGGCTAATGACATTTGTCGCTTTTTTGAGAAGACCACATACCAAACCAGCTGGTTTCTTTTCAGAACTAGAATTTTGCTAATTTTCATTCTGCAAATTCACAACTTTAATTGATTTATGCTTTCTTTTTAAATCGTATGAAGAATTTTAAACATTGCTGCCTGAGGGCCAGTTGCTTAACTGGTGAATATGAGAAGAGCTTTATTGAAACCAGGAGGCTTGTACGCACTAGTTAAGGCTCTGGTCTCTCTTTCAAAGCAAAGAATTTCTGCCCTGATTCAGTACTTAGGGGATAATTTTAGCAGTGTGAATAAGTCCAGTTCAGCTGAACAAATTGCTTATCTGCCTGCACCCCTTGTTGAGCTAAATACCTCCAACCAGAAAGCCAGTGGAGGTTACTACACATCTTAGGCTTTGTCACCAATGCTGTAATGCAGTTGACAGTGTGATACAATATACAGGATAAACAACCAAACCTAAGTTATACTTGTAAACATAAATTTGTTAATCAACAAAGAAGAAAGGATTCAATTTATTTTTATGATATATCTGTTAAATGCTTCCTTGTAGCATTTGATCTAGATGTCCCTCACCTGATGGGTATTAGTCAATACAGTCACTGGAGCCTAAAAAGTGATTTGCCTGATTAGTCATCAGTTGACTAATCCAAGCTGAGCTTAATGAGTCTCAAAAACCAGTCATGAAGAGGACAATTCCATTGCCCAAACACAGATGTGTAGCAACACTGAAAGCACCTTAGGGTTATCCTGCCTGCCCATCAGCTGCCTTGCCAAAAGGATATTGTCTCCTGCACGTCTTTGTTGTATTTGCCAGTCCCATACAGACACCTGAAAGTATCTCTAGTGACTCAAACTGTGTTCAGCAAGTTAAACCAAGCCCTAGATCATCATTTACTAGCTTCAATATCTTTTTCTCATATAAATTTATGTGTCAAGGTTATACTGACCCCTATATGACTCTCTCTGTGGATTCTGTGAATTAATGTAAGCCCCTAATTCAGCAAAAAATACTGGGATATCTCACAGATAGTGGGTGTATTTTTCTAAAATTCATGTTTTAGAAAATACTTTCCCTGCTACTACATCTCTCCTCCTGTTTCAGGCCTTGCAATTGCTGTCACACATGATTCTCAACCAAAGCGCAGAACTAAAACCTCTACCAGCACTTTGTTACAAGGCATAAAACAATGATACTTTAAGTCCCTGTGTGGATCCTGCCTTACAAACATCTACCATGAAACATTCAGTGATCTATGTACTGACCAATATACTGATCTAACTTTAAAGGTGCCTTCCACAGACCACATCAGAATAGCTGATCGTGAATATTTTATGTACAAAATTCAAGAAATACTGGCTGGCTCTGACAGCTCAGTTAACCCATGTAATAGATTTGTCCTTTGGGAAGTGCAGCTTTTGAAATCGGTGTGCTGAGGGTGATTAATTTTCTATATTCAACCAGTATCTGGTGTTTATATTGAACACTCCTGCCATTACTCTACAAACTGTTGCAATGGAAAATTTGGTTAGATTTCAGAAATATTTCTAACCATGATGGTGGCCAAACTCTCAAAAAAGATGCCTGAAATGCTGTGGAATCTCGGCCTTTAGAGATTTAAAACTCAACTGCACAAGACGCTGAGCAACATGATCTTAGCTGGTCCTGCTTTGAGTGGGGTTTAGTTGATTTCCAGAAGTCCCTTGCAACCCCTTCTATGGTACTGTGCTTTTTGGTTTTGGTTTTTTTTCCAAACATCATTTACTAAAGCATTCTCAAAACATAAATTGAGTATATGAACCTTAACTGATTTTAAAACGAATTGCCAAACCCTACCTAATATTTATTATATTCTGATGCCACGTCTGCTCTTATGGAATCTGTTTAGCCAGACAGTTTTATTCTACACCTTGAAGAAGCTCAATCAGCTTCAATTCTGAACTCTCTGCATGCTGCATTTGAGTCTGTCCATTCAAAATGACCACAGCACAACTGGCAGTAATTTACCCATATCTGTTCAAATCCATCCTGCTTTTATATTCTACCTGACAATAGTGAAAAACGTGATATTTAACAGATACTATAGCTTCATTTTATTAAATTAACAGGTTTCTACTCGGCACTTTTTTTCAGGACAAATCCTGGAAAAATGACTGGCAGTGTGACTGGGTTAAGGATATACAAAGGCTAAATAGGTAGTGTGCAAGGTCTTTAAATTTTGCGTTGTGTATTTCTAGCTAGGGTCTGCCTAACCCTCTTTGTGAATTTCACTCTAATAAATGATGTTGACTAAAGAGTTTCAAATTTGTCCAGTAAGAAAAGAAGGTTTTGCATTCTTTGGCTAGGAAGAGTTAAGAACTGAGTAGGAATGGGAACTCAGCAGTAACGTGCAGTGGCATAGGTGACAGGTAGGGAATGTAGGAAGGTGAAGCACTTCTCTAACACCTTGTCAACCCCAAAAGGAGCATCCATCTTTGACTTTCCTAGAAGTGCAAATGCACAAAGCCAAAGTCATATTTGCCACCCCTGCTTGGGTGTCCTCATAAATTGCATATGTTTGTTTCCTCCTCTACTTAAGGGACATCATCTTTCTGTCAGAGTGGAGTCCTGCATTCTCTGTCCCAAAGAATACCACCCATCCAACTCCCTGTGAAGCATACCTTCAGGTCAGACACATCTCTGTAGCACTGCTCAGAACGGGTGTGGTCAGACAGCTGCACATTCCAGAAACATGGGAGCTGGTAGACAAGGAAAGGATTTTGTTTGATGACCGCGTTGAAGATATCCTAGCAGACAAAACCAGAGAAACAGTTGTATACATTAATGCAAGCTGAACTCTGCAAACCTTGTGTCATAATTCCATAGAGGGTGCTATCAATCTAAGGGGCAATGTGTAGATCTGAACTAGACAAACAGGCTCTCTTGACACACGGAAGTAATGGACTCCAGCAAAGTTTTCAAAACATTTATCTTGTCCTGCTGGCAACAGATGCGTTCTTCATCTAGTCACCAGAGAGAGTAATATGTAGTAAATGACAAATTGCCTGCCGTTAGCAAGTACTGCATCACTTCTCAATAAAGGGGATGATAGTGATCCCAGCAGTTGCACTGCTTCAAGGTGAATTACTATGGGCGACTTTTCAACAAAAGGGTTGCCAAGCATTGGAACATGCTGCCCAAAGAAGTCGTTGAGTCTCTATCCCGGAAGGAGCTGTAAAAGATGTCTAGATACGGCACTTAGGGATATGTTTTAGTGGTGGACTTCGTAATGATTAGGTTAATGGTTGGGGTCAATAATCTTAAGGGTCTTTTCCAACCTAAATGATTCTATGTTCTATTTTAGCAAGCATTTTATTGTTGCAAAAAGTATTCTATGTAATTCATGGAAAGGGCATGTAGGGCCAATCTGCAGAACAGCCTACACCACAGGAGACAGAATGCGTTCCCCCTCTACGCAGCCATCTAGTTGGAGATGTTACAAGGACAGTCTGATGGTTAAGGCACTAGGCTAAGACATGAGCAAGCTTGGTCCACTCTGCAAAATTCTGTCCCATACAGGTATTAGCCAGTGACTCCAGACCTGATCGAAAACACGGTGAAATTGCAAGAACCATTTTAAGGAATTGCAGTAGCCTTCGGATCCACATGCAAGGATACTGCATGCAAGTTTCTCTCTTTATGTGCACAGTAAGCAGCATGCTTACTTAGTGGGGACTGGTAATAAGCCAGATGTATCTCAGAAGCAGTAGAAGTATCTAAATATGATGCTGTATTGAGTTAATAAACTCAAGATGTTGGGCAAGACTTATTGGTTAAGGTCCAGTACCACATTAACAGGGTTTCTAGATTTAAAACTGAGAGTTGTCAGGAAGCACAGGAGAGTAAACATGAATTTCTGTGTATAGGCACAATATTTCTTCTCCTCAGCCTCAGTTTCCCATCTGTGGCAGGGAGACAGTAGCGCTTCTGTCTTCGCAGGGGAGTTGTGACAAGGAATACATCAAAGGACTGTTGGGACTCATCAGCCAGAAACAGTAAAGAAATATTTGGAGACTCAAACTGAAGTCTGCTTAGACAACAGCCAGTAGGAAAAGATATAGTATATTTGGAAATCTGGTGTCTGGAGAGTTTCATGTTAAAGGAAGGAGGACAGAAAATTAAAGCTTGAGAACCCCATTTGTCTATCCTATGAATCATCTGTGTGGAGGAGGTAAAAAATAGAAACTTCATGAGTAAATATTCACTCCTTCATGTTTTCTCCAGAACTATCCAACAAATGGTGACTGCAGGCGTGCTATTTCCCTCTCTCCTATTTTTCCACATCTCATCCCCATTCCTTTCTTACCTTCTTCAATCCACGAAGTAGAGGATATAACACTCTGCTGCAATGGCCTACTCACCTGGTCAGCCAGTGAAGTGGACAGCATGCTCATTAACTCCCGCTCTGCTGTGAGTCTCCACATCTGCTCCCATTTCATCTTCCGTAACTTATCAAGAAGTAGTAAGATAACCCCTGAAAGAAAACACAGTGCAGACAACAAGAAAAGCCATGATGTCGCATGCCACTTAGGGCCCTTCCTGTCAATATGCTGACTCTATAGTTAAAACAAGTTCATGAGCTAAGACCTATCACTGAAAACTACAGCTCTGTGCTAACACAGGAGGTTGACTAAAAAAAGCTTTGGGTTTCAAGATGCCTCTAAAACAATTTTTCTGAACCCCTGAAGCTGAAGAGAAGTAATGGGGTGATGGTATACAGACAAATGCTAGATTATACATGACTTGTAAGAAGGCTAAATTAGTCAAAGAGGAGTGAAACTGGGAAGAAGAGAAGCAAGAGATGGATGCTGTATTTCTAGTAGCCTCCTTAACTGCTAAAGCTTGAATTTATTAGTACACGATTAGCATTGGGATTAGTCCTTAAAAAATGATCAAATACAAGTAATTAACGTGATGCAGGTTAACTCCATCCAAAGGTCACTATCATTCTAAAGAGAATTAGACAATATCCTACAAGAAAGAAAGAATGAATCTCCTAACATTCAGAAGTGACCCTCTCCAATCCTTTTTCTGAAAAGCTACACACTCCAAGAGGACATTCTGCTAAGTCACTGTCTACTAGGGAAAGGATAGAGACAATCTTGATCTATTATGACTCCATGTCTGCCAGCTGACACTGAACAGAGATCTGCTTCTTCCAAAATCCCAATGAAATGAAGATTATTCTGAGACTAAGAGAATTTTGTTACTCCTAAAACATTTTATTCAATGTATGCATGGTGAAATCTGTCCCTTAATACTTATCACACAGGACACAATACATATACTGCATAAGATGAAATTGCAGCCCTTCATCTCGTAATAAGAAGTTAATCAAACGCTTGATTTAAATGCCTGAAACTTTTCTGAATAACAGATTACCAATACTAGTTACAACCTAGTTGCTGAGAGAGGCCACCATTACAGCTGCAAGTGTCCATAGAGCAGGATCTTCACATTAGGAAGTTACACATGAAGGAGGACAACAGGCAACCCAACATGCATTGCTATTCCTCAGTTGTTTTTTGTCTGGACAATATTGCTAGTGTAGAGGAAGGGAAAGCAGCAGAAGCGATGAAGCTGGATTGAAGCATCAGCAAAATCCTTCCTACAAGTGTCTCAGAAAATTTTACTTGAAAAATTAATTCAGTAAGACTTAGATAAGAGCAATGTCATGGGGAATGAATGCAAACTGGAGGACTGTAAAGGAAAGTACTGATAAACAGCAGCCTATCGGGTTGACAGGAAGTATCTAGTAAGAGCAATGATAGGTTCTGTGTTGTTTCATGTCTTCATTAGTGGAAGGGGGAAGTGAACAGAATAGTAATGAGATCTGCAAGTGACATTACAAGAGGTCTAAAAAAAAATCATGGCAACTGTAGAGAAACATAACATTTATGCAGAGGGATATGAAACAGCAAAAAGCAGGCACTGGGAAGAAGTGCCCAAGGGAGTCTAAGATGATAAAACTAAAAGTAATGAGAACAAAAAAGGAAATATAGTCTGAATAGTTGAAAAATTCTCCTAGATCCTTTCTGGTGAAATAACTTAAAAGTGGCAGATAATATGCTATATCTCATGAATCTTTAAATATTAAGACTATACGATGACTAGTGATTATACCTGGAACAATCCTGCAGTGCTTGGGATAGAATGAAGGATGGTGCAGGTTATTCCAATCTTCAATTTTTATGACATGGCAAATTTCTTTCTAGTAAAACTTGGAACTGCCATGAAACCTCTTCTGGCAGTGAATTTTGTGGCCTGTTTTAGTTCTGTTTTCCATTGCAGTTCATCTGGTTCCCAAGGATGCTGGAACCTGTACTGCAGGGATCCCCTTTCATCTTCAGTCAACCTTTCTGCTTCCAGCTGTTAGATTGGAAAGGGACTTATTGTCACAACATGCTACAATGTACTTCTGCCAGTGTGTTTGTCTTGTCTCCAGCATAATCGAAGCCTATTTGGAGTTTGTAGTATGTGTGCATCACCTTCTAAGAGAGCTGTTCTGCATTGTCTGAAATTTGAGATCAATGTGAAGCAGATTCCTTGCACTGCAGTAATAAACTGGGTCGGATAAGCTCCACCGTGGCAGTGGATTTTATCCAGTTGGCAAGAACTGTCAGCTCTGTTTCAACAGTGAAATACAACTAAGAAGATTCTTTATTAAGAAAAATAAAGACTAATTGCAAGTTTCAGTTAACTCCAATATAATAGCATTTATAATTTGTAGACAATACAAGATTTTTATTAATTTCTTTAAGCCTCCAGTCTGAGGAGGAAAAGGGGAAATATGCAGTACTCTCCAATTTTTTTTGTCTTCCACTCATGCTAGCAGCAGATTATGGCATCACAGCTAAAGAGATTATGCTGTCCTGAGGGCCTATCATGGTAGCAGCTGAGAGTAAAAGAGGCAGATGGGGTGGAAAAACTGGAATATATGTGAGAAAGGATGCATTAAGTGATGATGCAATCATGGCTACTGAAAATATTCACAAGCTTTTAATGTTCTAGCGTCAAGATTAATTTCAATGTCATTTCTGTTTTAATTCATCTAGAGGCTTGGGTTTAACACCTTTGTATAGTCTCTGTCAGGGCTTCTCACATTGTGGAATTCTAATTTACTGCTGCTATAAAAATAACTACTAGAGAATATTTACAGCAAGTTTAAATATTTACGCATTGGTACTAGTGAGAATAAGAGTTTTCTACCAAGAGGAGAATTTAATACCATTCAACTAATTAATGTTCTTTAGTTTAAAAGCAAAGCAAGAGCACGTGTGTCAGGAACTTTTAAACAGTTCATGCAGAGGAAAAATTACCTTTTCTTGAGAACAGAGCAGTTCAGTATTACTTCTATATCATTTTGTTACCAAAAGCAAACATAACAAATGAACTTACACAAATCTGTGCAATTAGTCTGCAGGCAAAGTGTCTGAAATAAGGAAAAGGAAATATTTGCTTCAGGAGCCCCTTCCCTTAGATTCAAACTGACTGAAATCACAGACTAAATTCAAGATGACATACAGATGAACACAAGGGGGAAAGGGACTTATTCTCAGCTGCTGTGCTGGGGAAGGAAAAGACTGGAGAAAAAAAAAATTAATCAAAGGAATATTTCATGAACATCTGGCCCCAGGCAGTGAGATTTCTCATCTTTTGATGAGTGCAGCATTTTTCTGCCCTAACCTACCTGAGAAAAACAAAGGGAAACCTTGGCAGCAAATAAACAAAACGAGAAAAGTGGCAACACAAATGTCTTATGAGTATTAAACAAACTATGATCAGTCACAGAACATCATATTTTCCTTATCCTGAGGAAATAGTTCAGACATATACAGAGATGCAAAAATCTCAGAGCTCCTGGAAAAATAATGCCTTATTTCTAAACACATGGAACACATCCTGGTCCAGTTTTTACTTAAATGCCATTTTCTCCCCCTGCTCGGTGAGATTTTGCTTGAACTACCAAAATCTGAAGAGATTCTGAATTGCTCAAACAAAAAACCAAAAAATACAAAAGCCAGATTTTCTAAAAGAGTATAATTTCAGAACACACAAAACCACCCCACCTTTAAAACCTGAAAAAAAAGGGGTTTTGGTAAATAGCTTGGAGAATACAGGGCAAAATTCTGAATTAACATATCTGGATGAAAACATTTCAGTTGTGAAATACTGCAATTTTTTTTGGCACATTTTTAAAACCTACTTACTCCAAAATAATGTTTTGCACTTCAGAAGTAATACAAATTAAAACTCTTATTTGAAATGGTTATATGACCTGAAAAGGACAATAAATGTTTCATCCTGGCTCTAACAAAACTTTGAGGAGTCACCTGAATGTTCTGTCTTTTTGCCATTGTTTGCACTCAATTTGAATAACATTTTTTTGTCTTTCCTATGTTTTGACTAAGCAATGGTTTCAGCAGATGCATCTCAACAAAAATAGTCTGGATTGGTTTGGGGTTTTTTTTGTGGTTAATCTGCTCCAGAACAAAAAATTGAATTTTAATTTTCTGAATAGTAAATGGAAAGTTTGCATAAACATCAGCAATTTCCCTTGGAATGCTACCAGCCATTCCCCACCTTTTGCTTCAGGAACACAGGCTATGGCTTTTCCTGAAACTCGGAGAGGAAGATATAGTAGAGTAGAAAGTAATAAACCACATTTTAAGATATAACAGAATCACTTACAGAAGTTATAGAGAAACTGGACAAGCTTTCAAATTCAATCAGTTTATTACAATGGCCCTTTTAAGGTGGTTGAAAAAAAGCCTAAATGCCATTGGGGAAAAAATACAGCTACAAAGAGACCATTTTCTGTAAGCACTACCTTGCCTGTTTCTCTCAGGTGGAACAGGATGCTTTTGTGAGCTGTTGAGGCAACACCATATTATGTGAGCAGCATCTCAGAGCCTATTCTTGTCAGGTTTTTAAAAATCATTCTTGAAACTAAGCTTATAACAGTGGAACATCTAGACAGATAGCAAATAGATACCATTACAATAGCAATGAAAGACAGGCAAGACACACTTCAAAATAAAGCAATAGTGAGTTTTAAAAATCTTACAGGGCTTTTAGAGTACCCACCCAGCATATCAAAGTCCACGCACCAAACCACTGAGTCTTAGATGCTGTAAGAAATAATTTTAAGTAGGGCTGACATTATGGAGATTTGCTGCAATAAATAACTGACCCAGAGATTTAAGGCAGTATAAAACCGGTAAGCTACCATGTTTTGTGAAGTAGATTAGGCACCAAAAAGCTGAGTTCAGTCTTAGGTGCTACGGAAGAGGCTTGTAGCTCTGCAGTCCCAGGAGAAGCACTATAATAGTGCTGACTGCTTAGTATTCTAGCACACACTTCTGCATATTCTTTTAATTCCAGTTTATTGTACCTGAAATCAATGGAAGTGATCACAGTGTGAAATGCTAGGAATGTGACTATACCTCTGCCAGACTAGGGCTCAAGTGACTAGTTTTGTTAAGGACTGCTTTTGAAATCCACTGGGCTACACCTCTGCACCACTGATTGTGGCCTCTGCTCTCCACTCACAGCATCAAGAGTAAATAAAAAAACCAAAGTATATGACTGTTAGGGACTAAAATATTGAATTAAAGCTGCAATTCCACAACAAGTCACTGCATGCATTTTTTAATCTTCATTTTAAGTTTTGTGTGGATGAAAATAACTGCATTTATCTAACTTGATTTATAGACTGTCTATCTAATTGCTGCTCATAATTTGATTAGCTGTATCATTAGTATAATAAAACCAGAGTTTATATATATGGCTTTTAACACAGTATGATCAAAGGACTGTCATTCTGACACATTTTTTTGAGTATCCTGATACATTATTTAACTATGAACTTACATGCACCAGGCTTTTCCTCCAAAAAAGCTTTCCACAATGAAAAAAACCCAAACAAACCCTTGTAAGGATGCACAATGTGTTAATCGAGAATAAATGATGGCTCCACACCTGAACTTTTCTCTGAGAAAACATATCAGGACTGAGAAGCTGTTTTGAAATGGGAAGTAGATGTCCCTCTTGGCACGGAGACAGAATGCAATAGCCCTTGTTTTCTCAGCACATGTATTGAAAGTGAAGCTGTGACAGAGTGCATTTTGAAATGTAATGCAGTCACTCTGTTGGGAGCCTGGTTCCTCTTGGAGCATTATAAACATTTTGTTTATGCTTCCTGATGACCATTTAATGAAATGGAACACTTCTGTTTCCTTTGTTCTCTGCTTCCAAAGTATGCTGTTTCTCCTTAGGCAGAGCTAAGATGGATGTACTGGAGCATGATTCAAACTTCTTACAGAGCTACTGATGGTAGCTCAGAATTTCCTGGTTTTCTAACTGTTTCTTTATTGTTCAGATGCTATTCTTCCTGAACAATTTGGAAAAAAAAAAAAAGATAAATATGCTTTGTATATTCTCTTTAATGACTTCCATTTCTGGGGGAATTTCTCCAACTTTCTTAAAGCTCCAAAGGCTGCTACAGAAATATTTCCTTTATTCAGAAGCCTAAATGGTCCACAGGAGAGGTGTCATCACCCACAAGACTTTTACAAAGTCTATGGGGAAAACCTCTGCTACCTAAAGACCATCCTGCCAAGTAATGCCCTCCTGTCCCATCTTCTAGGGTCTTGTGAAGAGAAGTAACAATTCTACAGGTCTCTGAGGTCAGCAGAGAAAAAAAACTATCTCTAGCCCTGGAGCAATTGGCCTTCTCTTACACAGAACTCAAGCAGTGCAAAGTCATACACTTTCCTGCCCAAATTGCTAATAAAATTTTCTTAAATCCTATAAGGGAAAACAACATGGCTGGCAGAAAGACAAATATTAGCAAAATCAGAAATGGAAGCTACAGTTTTTCCCAGTTGCTCTACTTGCTTTGGGCACCAAGGAAGACAGGAAGGGCAGTAACCATTCTTGAATCCCTGTGTTTCCTGAACCCTGTGCGAGGTGTTTTAGGAGATTAAACCCATCTGTGAAAAAGCTCTTTATGTGGGTTTTAAACAGCTCCTCATCTTTCTTATAGCCTTTTTGAAGTCTATGAACCTTGTGAGCATTAGGGTGCAGAGATTACATTTTAAAGGCAGTGGAGAGCAAATATTTGGAGGGCTTCTCAGTTGGTAAACAAAGGAGATGGCTTCCACAAGGGGAAAAAAACTGACAAGGGGCTAATCATTAAATTCTCTTGAAATTCAAAAGATTGGGAAGGTTTTTGCTCAGAAAAAATCCAGAAGTTGTAAACCTTAGGTAACACATCTAACTTCAGATGAGCAAAGGGAGAAAGGAGGGAGGTTTCAGCTTCCATTTGCTGTAGCACAATGACAATGACCAATCTAAATGGAGCAGAGGAGAGCTGTCTCAAAGATGTGTCGCATCACTGCTATGCTCAAATATCACCCAGCAGCTACTCAGCGTCCATCTCTCTACCTCTCTGCAAGTCATTAAGGAGGTGCTAAAAGCTGAAACTAACAAAAAGCTGATCAGGTACACATCTTATTATAACGCACTTTGAAATATGAGACTTAAAAGAAAAGTGGCAAGGGGAAATGTGGAAAACTTCTACAAAATTTTAAAGAATTCTTCCTCTCTTCAATGCTAATAACGCTGGAAATTCTTACACAGCAGGTTATTCGTGATTTCATTTGCCTGGGTGTTTAGGTGATTTCATTTGAGAGGAAAACAAAGCCCTGGTTAAATACATATTTAAGTGATACTGTCAGAAAGGATAATTTTTACCTATTGCATAACAGAGGCCATAGGATTTTTCAAAATCAATTTGTGCTTTAACTAGAGCATAACCTCTAGAAAAACATTCATTCTTGATTTAAAAATTTACAATAATGGATAATCTATCACAAAGTTTGATAAGTTATTCCAATGCATAATTATCCTGATGGATACTTCCCATATTTCTAATTTGAACACGTATTTGAACTTACAGTCATTTGATCTTGCTGAACCTTTGTTAAATTAGCAAGCCCTCTATTAAGAAATGTTATTTCCTCCTGCAGATACTAATAAGCTATGTCAAGCTATCCCTCGACTTGCTCCCAGATAAGCTCCTGGAGCAATTTTTCCCAGCTTTATGGGAAATCTTCCTGTATTTTCTTTGAACTTCGTTAATTTAGAAGTACTCATCTTTGACCTGTCGAAATTGGACCTGGAAAAGTAGCTAAATCTACATTTTAAAATTTATCCACTCCAACGAAAGTTCCCTTGTATACAGATCAAGGACTATGGAGTGGCTGTACAGTACATAGTAGTACATACTACTTGTTTCTAAGGGCCTAGTTTGTGTTCCCTCAGTTTTCAGACATAAAATTATTTTGTTTGCATTTCTCAGTGTCCAACATTATGAGAGAGCGATGTTGCAATTTTCTAGATCTGAGAGTTTTTAGCATGGAACTGAGGGTCTACGTTGTGCGCACTGGAGAATGTCATCAGGGCATGTGGGAATATTCCAGAGTGTGAAGTCTTCTGGTGCAGTGCTGAAGGACTGGAAAGGGGTGCTAAACAGTGTAGTCCTATACATATCACCTTCCATAAATAGTTCCTGGAGTGAACTATAAACAAATTACATTTATTTATTTTTTTTTTCTTGACAAGAGACAAGTTGCTCCCTGAGAAAGACAGGTTGCTGACTGATTTCTGTGCCCAGTGGATGATCAAGGAGCCAAGAGTGAAGAATGAACTAGGGAGCTATGTTATCTGACAGAACAGACATCCAGCATGTCAGAATTAGACAGTCCACACCCAACAGAAATGTATCTCCTGTATCCATACTTAAAATGTCCCTCTTTATACATCCAATTATCATGCAAAGTATTTTGACAACTGTATTAAATCTGGAGCTTATGTTCCTATGATTAACCTTCCTAGACTGATTCTCATATTCATGCACGCTTTCCATTATTTCTGAGTATACAGTTTTATATGTCAATGCCTCAAAACATCAAAGCGCAAGTAAGTGTTACACCTCTACATCAAGTCAGAGTAAATGGACGATGGACTTCGGGTGAGCTGTCCTGAACAGGAATCACAGAATAGTACAGACTGTACAGGGTTGCTGTGTGGGCGATCCAGATTGAATCTCCTTGTGCAGGCATGTTTGGAAAAAGGGATCATGCAAAGTCTGTTTTCCATGGATAAAAACTGAGGAGGTTTGCTGGAATTTGCTGAATATTTGCCCTGATGAAAGCAAGTCCGTCTTCCAAAATGAATCTGTCTTGGACTCTCCACCAAAGAATCACCCACCTTTAAAAGAAAAAACCCTTTTTCCCGATCCTCAGCTCCTGTAAATAAGCTTAGGTATATTTAATTCAAGAGTCAGCCATTTATATCAGATCTGGACCTTATCCATGATGCTTATCTGTGTTTTTTCCTTCCTCAGAAAGCAGCAAAAAGAGAAAGCTAACAGGGAACATTGCTTTAAATTATGTGGGATTTTTTTTGTTTCTGTTTTGGATCTCTCAAAAGCATCGTATTCATTAGAGGTTGAAATGTCAACAGGTTTTCCACTTTGGACTACATGAACAGGAAAAATGCACCCTGCACCAGTGATAAATATTTATTATAATATGAACAGTAGTCCACAAAGCTAATTGTAGGGATGGGCATAATGACTAAGAACCAATCCGAGCTTTTCTTGGTCTGGTGTTCGGTTAATGTGCTAGCAACAGTGGAGGAAATATGGTTCATGGGCTGAAAAACGTCTTAGGTGTTTTTATTATAGTTGCATGAAAAGAGGTTTGGGGTTTTACATTCAGAAGAAGTCAGACAACTTTCTTTTTCTCTGGGTAGTTTATTGACTGGATGAGATTCAGGAGGAATAGAATGTTCTAGGAAATGGATTAGGGGAAGGAAACCAGCAGCACAGAATGAACAGGCATAAATCTTAACCATAGCATCTTTTAAAAAAAAGAAGCACAATGTACTTTAATGCAATGATTTCACCCAAAGGTCAGCTGCAGATCAATCATTCCTCCATTTCTCTTCTAGCAATGGAGGTACAAGCTTAGGTTCACAACAGAAATACAAGGATGCCTTTGCATAAAGAGAAAATACGTGTGGAGCTGTTTTGAGTGCTCAGACCCAAACTGTGGTTTACTTTGGATAGGTGGACTAAGGTGCCCAGAAATTCAGTTGGACTTTTAAGCTCAAAGGGTTCTGTTCAGCAATGAAAGATGCAGATATTTGCCATTAAAAGTGGTGTTCCACAAGAGTCAGTACTGGGGCTGATATTGTTGAACATCTTGATGAGTGAGCTGGAGATGAGATAGAATGCATCCTCAGCAACATCACATACGATACCAAACTGGGGGCTGTAGCCCTGGGGATAGGGCTGCTATTCAGAGGCACCCTGACAGGGTAGACAAGCTGGCTAAGAGAAAGCTCACAATGTTCAACAAAAAGTCCTGCATGGGGCTATTCCTGAATGTACAGAACAGGCTGGATGAAACAGTGTGTCCAGCAGGACCAGGGAGGTGATTCTCCCCCCGTACTCTGCGCTGGTGAGGCTGCACCTTGAATGCTGTGTTCAGTTTTGGGCCCCTCAGTATAAGAAAGACACTGAGGTCCTGGAGCATGTCCTGAGAAGAACAATGAAACTGGTGAAAGGGCTAGAAAACAAGTCTTATGAGGAGCGACTGAGGGAGCTGGGGTTGTTTAGCCTGGAGAAGAGGAGGCTGAGGGGAGACGTTATTGTTCTCGACAACTACCTAGAAGGAGGTTGCAGAGGGGTGGGTGTCGGTCTCTTCTCCCAAGTGACAGGTGATAGGAAAAAAGGAAATGGAATCAAGCTGTGACCGGGGAAGTTCAGATTGGACATTAGGAATAATTTCTTCACAGAAAAGGTTATCAGGAACAGGAACAGGCTGCCCAGGGAGGTGGCTGAGTCACCATCCCTGGAGATGGTTAAAAAGCAGGTAGGTGAGGTCCTTGGGCGCATGGTTTAGTAGCAGACAGGTATGGTTGAAGCTGATGATCTCCAAGGACTTTTCCAGCCTAATGATTCTATGATTCTATGAAAAGTGGATAGAAAGGTGCTTTTCAGGCAAAAAGTCCTAGGGGGCTTGATAGACAGGAAGTTGAACATAAGATAGCAGTGCAACCTTGTGGCACACATGGCCAATCATACCCTGGGCTACATCAGACCCTTAGGTCAAGGAAAAGTGATCATGCTTTACTCAGCACTTATAAAACAACATCTGAAATACTGTTTTGGATTCCTTAGTCAAATAAAGACACTGACATTCTGGAGTAAGTCCAGTGGAGAGCAACCAAAACAGTCAGAGGCCTGGAGAACATATATGGGGAGAAGCTGAGAGAAAAAGGCTTGTTCAGTCTGTAAAAGAGAAGGCTAAGGGGTTCTCTTATTGCTGTCTACAACTACCTAATGGAGCTAAACTCTACTAGGAGACGCACAGAGACAGATGGGAGTTAACTGACACAAATCACAGCAAAAGAAATTCTAATTACAAATTTGGATTTTATACTTTTTTACTTTTCTCAACAAGAAGTAGCCAAATACAGGAACATGCTGCCTTGAAAGCTATCCTTGGAGAACTCAATTGGAAAAAACTCCATTGGAAAAGGCCCGTAGAAACCTGAGTTGGCTTTCAGTGAGAAAAGGACTAGAAGATCTCTGGAGATCCTTTCTGACCTAAATTGCCCATAATTCTATGATCCTATTTGGAAAATCTTCTCTTCACCATTTCTGCTAGGCCTTGAGAACAACAATTTAAGAACTATCTGTATATATAGGGTATTGCAGTGCTCCTGCCCTCCCTCGAGCTCAGTTCTATACAGACTGGTGGAGGAGGGTGGGCTGAGGAGATACAGCAGGAACAATTAAAATCAGGTTGTAGCTGCACATAGACAGAAGAAAGACAACAGGAAAGGAAAGAATGGGGCTGCTCCTTGTGAGATCTGTGCCCACCCTGTTTTGCAGATTCTTCTTTCTCAAAACATCTGCAACTCAAAGACTATAGTTTCTTGATATATTTTTAAAGATGAAAGGTTTGTCCTAAATCTAGTTTGTCCTGTCACTAAAATGATCAAAGTGCAGTGAATTCTATAGCCAGTAACAACTAAGGGCGTGATCTGATTATGACCAAATTCAGTTGGGTTTTGTGGGCACTCTAAGAGGTGACAGCTTTGACACAAAGGTGTAGAAAGACATCAGAGTTACTATGCTACTTTCTGTGACAGGCACCAGGCTACCTGTTAAAGAGTCCCAAGATGATATCCAACTGTGATGCCTCTTTTTGCTTTGGGACTATGGCCAAAACCTCTGTTCCTGTGTCTACAAAAACAAACTGTCTTTACACTATCACTTTTATGACCATAATGAGAAACTGGAAAGTGAACTTGCACTTCAGAAGAATAAGTACTGGTTTTACTATAGGTTTGTCTGGAGTCCTCCTGCTATATAATAGAAGTTTTTGTTCTCAGTTTAGGCACCTGAATGCCTTTACTAAGCTTTTATCTGTAAGTCTTTCATCTAAATTTAACCTGCTAATGATGGCCCCTCTACAATAAAGAGAGGGCATTTCAGAGTGCTGGACAACATAATTACTCATCAAGCTATGTATGTTCATATAAAGAACTGTCTCGATCAAGCTAAAAATACCATACTTAAGAATGATTCCTTAAATTATTAGATTGGAATAGGGCATATATAGGTCCTATTTATGCACATTACATGGAGATAGACATTATGAACTCAAGACAGAGTAGTAAAAAAGCCCAGCACAATTTAATCAACTAAAAAAATACTTTTTATTTACTGCAATACAATGAAAACTAGAATATAATATAGACTATCTGAATGCCATTGTTTTCTTATCACAGAGTTCTTAGGAGATGAAAGTTTTCAGTGCTTCAAAGAAAGTCAGGTGTTGTTTTTTTTAAAAAAAAGAGGTTTTGCTTGGTCTGATAGATTCAATTGCCAAGGAGCGGAGGATGTATCTCAGAGAAAGCAATGAACAGTAGACTAATTCAGTTGCAGCAATGCCATTATTATGTGGACAAGCCTCTCAAACTAAAGACACCATTTTCAAAATCAAATATATATTGAACCACTTTTCAGAAATGTCAAGCATATTGTAAACAAGTTCTCAGTACATCGCATGCTTTAGAAACTGCATGAGAAAGACTGGAAAAGAAGCTGGTTTTTTGAGGGTGGTCAGCTTTAAGATAGCATACATTTAAGTGCAATCTACAGACTAAAGCCAACAAAGAGAGGGATGTGGTCATCAAAAGCGGAATTATCATTTTAAGTTCCCACCATTGACACAAATGACATTTCCTGTTGAGCCTAAAAGCAACACTGTGTTGGTACTTCCTAAAGTACATTGTACCATCTGTACAATGTGCATGACACCTGTACTTCGAATACATCTTTATGAGTTATATAACCACCTGTGTATCTGTATGCTTTGCACTCATAACTATATTTGCTCAATGAGCTCACAGTTACCTTTAAGAAGGAACAATCTAATCCAAAGATCTGGTACACTGTGAATCTGAGTAGGTGAAGAAACTGCTACTTTTTGCCTTGACATTGCTGTTGGACTTCATTTTTCCTTTCTTTTTTTTTTTTTTAACCACTGAAATGGGTTTTTTTGATTGTTTGCAAAGGCTCCTAGCCTAACAATACCAGTTCCTGTTCCAAAAGTGACTAATGTTTATGTATTGGGAGGTAGGAATATTGCAAAGCCTTTTAGAGAGTGCATGGCTAAATTAAGTCAGGCCCCAGTGATGGGTATTAAAAGGTTCTATAAACCTTGAGTTCTCTGACTTCTTCATTCATTGAGACAACACAGAAAAATCTCCTTTCTCAAGTAACCACTATACTCATTTCTTTACAACATGGAGAAGAGTGCCAGTATTAGTCAGCATCTATGGAATGTATGGAATATAATTTGTAAATTAGTGCTATATTGAGATGGCTGTTATGGGAATCTAACTCTTCCGGGGAGAAAAAAGGCATTTTGGTAACAGATCTATCCAGAATTAGGCAATAGCAACTATTTAAAGCATTAATTGTGAGGATTTCTGAAAAACAGAAATGTCTGATTAAATTAAATGCGCTCAACATTTCTTAGCATCAGATCCATTATCATAATGTCATGAGAAGAAGCCCACAGAGTTTAGATGAAAGTGGTTATTGTGTTTCCAGAGAAGGACCGTAGGCTGTTTTGTGACCACCCTCATCCCCCATTTTGCATTGCTTTCCTTGTCACTTACTTTCTGCACTGGAGATGCATCATGAAGAAGCAAAATACATGATCCACTCTAATTTTATATAAACAGTCTGCCCTCTGCTTGTCTTTAGCATTCACAATTGTTAAATAATATGCAAAAATGGCATAACATATGCTACCCACTTCCAATTCATCTTCCATAGGTCCCTTTTTTTTTCAGGGAAATAATAAAGGAAAGAGATTCATTCTAGCATTCTTCCAGTAATTACAAACATGGGAGTAATAACGCACAGTGAACACATAGCCTAGTAATCGTTAGGTGCTAGCCATTCCCTTCTGTTCTCAATCCACAAATCCGGTAAAGTGACATCTCTCGGTGTGGGAGTAAGAATCTTCAGCTCAAGCTGTTGAGACACCTCCTTACCATATCTAGTAGTTGCACTGAGGCAGTGTATTTTAGATGTGCCTCAAATCCTCAGGACTGGCTTCTGAAGTCCAGAAGTCTGAAATCCCTTGGGCCAAAGTTTTTATAAAAGCCTCCCTGGCACCCACATTACAGGCACAGATCCATCCTAAAGCTCCATGAGAACGGCATGGAGTCCATCCTGAGCTGATATAAATTGGCGGGACTGCACTAAAGCAAGAGAAGCAAGGAGTGATTCACATCAGCTGAGGAAGTAGCCTGAGATCATGGTAAGAGTCACCAGAATCTGCTTTTAAAAGCTATCCTCCACCACGATGGAAAGTATAAAGCAGATAAAGTACTAAAAGCTTTTACGTTGAGAATTTCTTTGACAAGGTATTTTTCTGAGGAGTAAGATGACTGTTACTCCAGAAATGAACATCAAATCATACAGTGCAATTCTGAAGCTGTCAGTTTGACATCTGTAAAGAGAAAAATCGTAGTGCAGCTCAGGCAATACTTTCAAAAGCACAGTTCAGCCAGTGAAAGACAATAAAAATTACGCAGAGGGAAAAGAGTGCTTTAATTAATGTATGAGGAATCTGTAATAGTTAATCTCAATGTAGGCAAGCAAAATGGTGTAGTGGATATATAAAGATGTATTTGATTAAGCAGTTTAGTGAGTTTTGGCCAATAAGGTACATAAAAAAGCCTGGGTACCTTTGTGGTACAGAAGGAGCTGTGTTTTAAATGGCTTGAGGAAGGGAATGTTATCTCAAATAAGGAACAATTCTAACTAAGAACGTTCCAAACACCAGTTAAATTGTCACTGAACTGACTTCTGAGTTTGCTCTGGTTTTCCTATGATTATACTGTCATGGATTAAAGTATGACTTGGATTATCTGCCTGTGTAAATGAGGAAGACGGATGAAAAACAACCAAATAAAATCTTTCCTTGAAACTTTCCATTGGCTGTCAGGAAACTTGGCCTGGCCACACAGGAACAGGAGAATGCACATGCTTACTGAGTTTAAAGAGCTAGCAGAGCAGGAATAAACATACTTCTGGCTTTAATGTGTCTGCCTTCTGGCACTCCCCCAACCTATATGTTGTTCAGAGTGGCCTGGACATAAAAAGACAGGAGTGGAAGATAAATTATTTACTTCAGAAATTGGGACGAAGCAGTGGAAGAATTTTGACTTTGAGGGGTGCTTCTGCACCAAATCTGCCAGGCTTGGGTCTGGCTGAAGAGATTTTCGCATGAAAATCTCTTTTCTTAGGATTGTATCCTAGGACTGTAATAAACATGCTCTCAAGAGCAAAAGCAAAGCCTGCCTGAGAGCTTCCACCTGATCCAGCTTTGTTTAGCTCATTAAAGTTTCAGGGCTTTAGGGGCCCTTTTAGTGTTCTTAAGTACAACTCTAAGCACCTGAATTTCGGAGTCTTGCCTTTCCTGGCCCCTTGTCTTTCATGAGTGTTTTGCATAGAGTTATTGTTCCTCTTCCCCACCCTCCACCCTGCTTTAGCTTTCTGAATTCTCCTTGGTCACAGTGTTGCATTCAGTGCCAATTTTAATTTACTGAACACATCAAACAAGCTCTGGTTTCACTTGGTAATTCATCTCACTTGAGAGATTTATACCTCCAATTTCTGCTAGATTACTAAGGAAAACAATGAATTAAATTAAGAAAATTATTGTAAATTATGCTGATTCTGTCAATAACATTGTTTGCTATTTCTCAGATTTTTCACTGCTTCACTCAGTAACCACGTTGCTATTTCTCAGATTTTTCACTGCTTCACTCAGTAACCACGTGTTGACATACTTGAAAAAACATCATTCTGCTTCTTATTTGTCAATCTTCTGTAATTATCTACCTTCTGTTTTTCTTTCTTAAAAAAGGGAAGTTTTTATAACTACAGGTAAGTTGTCTGAAGAAAGTAATTGTGAGCAGACTAAAATCATGGGCAGGATTATACATGTATTAACACATGCCAAGAATTAACACATGCAATGTATGTGAAGGACTGCAGACATTTAATTTTTTTTTTGCTTTAACTGGAAGATTTTTGTGATGTACTGACATTTGGCATCCCTATAAAACATTTGGATCAGTAAATTAAGACAATATAAAGCTTCACAGCATTTTTGTTTACATAATTGCATTTTAGATACTACCCACCATACACTTCTGGGTTATTCTAATGTTATATGGTTGAGATACATTTCTCTCTGTCAGCATTAAAATGGCAGAAAAGAAAAGGCTAAAATGCAGCAGAAAGACAGTAACTATAAAAGGTGGTCATCTCTCAGTAGAACAAAATATACTGCTTTGTGGTGTAACACTGAACAGAACAGAAATAAAAAAAAGTTTAGTTGTGAATAAAATAAGCTTTTGCAGGGGCTTGGGGTGATGGGGTGGACAGCACAAGTCAGTGCAGTTCTGCTTAGGCACTTTTTACAAGGGCATGTAGTGATAGGACAAGGAGGGAGGGAGAAGATTCAGAGTAGACATTAGGAAGAATTTCTTCACAATAAGGGTGTTGAGGCACTGGCACAGGTTGCCCAGGACGCTGTGGCTGCCCCATCCGTGGAGGTGTTCAAGGCCAGGTTGGATGGGGCCTTGGTCAGCCTGGATGGGGCCTTGGTCAGCCTGGTCTCGTGAGAGGTGTCCCTGCCCATGGCAGGGGGCTTGGAATTAGATGATCTTTAAGGTCAGTTTCAACTCAAAGCATTCTATGATACTGTAAGTGGAGAACCAGGAAAGAAATCTCGTTTGCCAAAATCTTGTATCCATATCTGTCTATGTTCTGTTAGGCTACTATTTTGAACATTTTCACAGAACATAGTTGATCTGCAGATGCTGTGAATTTGTATTTCAGTTAAAAAAAAATGGCAGGATTAACCCAAATACACAAAAGAATAGAGAAATACAGATGACACAAGCATAACTCATGCAATCCTTTTTCTAGTTACTGTTTATTTCAATATAATATATTTCTGTGAAATGAAACCTCTATTAAGGTGAATAATTTCCTGATAGTGCAGCGACATTTAAATGGACTCATCTTTTCTAAATGGAAGCTTCACCATCTGTTCTGCCCTTTTATTACAAACAGAGAGGGAACCTAACTGACTGTATCAGCATATAAAGGCTAGCATTAAAATTATTTAGATATATGTGTGTGTGCTTTATGCACCTGGTATGTTTTCTCACACACCAAACACAAATCAGTGTGAAGACCTGTCTCTTGTAATCTAATAAATTCTCTGATCTAGTGCCTTTATTTCTTTCTTGCAGCAGCAGAAATTGATGGCCAGTAGTTTGCATTTTATTAGGACAATTATGACACTGTTGCTGTCCTGAAGGAGTTATATCTTTATCAGGCTGACATTTTGTGATACTGTTTACCTCTCAAAACAAAATGAGCCTTGATTCCTATTGTTCCCTCTTGCTGGGCCTACATATTCCTCATCATGCAAAGAAATCTTGTAGGAGACATACTGAGGATGTGTCAGACTGCTGAAAAGCTCTCTCCTTCCCCAAAGGATGTCACACAATCTCCTTGAGACCATTTAGAGAAGGAATATATTCTCCTCAGAGTTGCACAGGACCAGAAACTCCAAAATACATCATTTTTACTGCTTTAAATGTCAAATTTTGCAATAGATTAGGAAGGGAGATGCAAGTCATCACATCACATATTCTCCGTACCAGGAGACTGATTCCACGCTCAACGCAAACATTAATTCCAAGAAAATCCTCAGGGCCTACCTGTGTTGTAGCCTCTCCCAAGTGCTGGCCAGGGCCGATGATTCTTCCAAAGGTTGCCCAAATACCAATCACTCTGGTTCTCAACCAAGCCAAGAACCTGCTGTCCTGGAAATGAGCACATTGCAAATAGATCATGAGACAAAAGTCAGTCAATCAATGGAAAACAGGCACAAAATCTTGAGAAGGAGAGAGAAGACAGAAGTTCGGGTGCTGACTTCCTTTCACGCATTTGGAAGATGCCTGCTTATGTAACAGACTGCACGTGTGGCACAGCAAACTCAGCATGGCTCATTTCTTTCCTTCTCCCCTGGCTAGTCTGAGTAATTAAACACTGTGGGAACCTTTGTCGTGCTGACAAAAATATATCACCCAGACAAATCTGAATGCTGCCTGATTTTGGAATACAATGATGGAGAATCCTCCTAGTGAGAACTGACTGCTGGTAAAATGATCATCTAATATGAAGATCTGTTTATACTCTGATGGAGATAATATAGTTGAAGAAAAAGGCTCAATATAACAACTCATTCTCTTCCTGGGGCCCTCCCCCCCCACCACTAGTTTCATCAATTTTTTTTCTCCATCTTGAAGGAAATCCTTTTTGCTAAGGAAAATATTGGATTGTAAGAGTTTACCTACATAAGAATGTTACACTGTTATAATTTAAGAGAGTAATTTAAAAGTCATTTAGGTAAGGTTGTGTGGAATGCTGCATAGAAATTATGATTTCCGTTTTAGATGGGCTTATTTTGGTTTAGCTTACATTGATTAGCAGCTGGCTTCAGCTACAGTAAAACATGTTTTAAATCAAAAGTGTCTAGAAGGTTTATGCTGCTTAAAAATCAACTGAAAAGTGAATGTTTGTATAGATAAGGACTTAATTATCTATCTTGAAACATGCTGTAGAAAATGTAAATAGGAGAAGTGATTGAAATGATGCCTTAGCGATGGAGGATGGAGGGAAGGGGAAAACTGAATTTGGCTCTAGTGAAAGAAAGGAGAAGGAATGGTGTTTTGGCAGAAGGTTTCACTCAGTGAGGGCACTATGACTGGTATTGGAAATCATTTTGCAACATTTTGAGAAAGCAAATAAGCATCACGCTCTTACAGCATACTTTCAAATCCCAGACATGCTCAAAAAACTGGGTGTATGGTCACAGCAGTGCACTGAAAGAATTAAATTATCATTATATGTTGTATATGTAGAACTGTAGCTGTATTACTAGAGGTTCAGTACGGCCCAAGACAAGATTGGGCTGAGAAGCAAGACGTAAAGACAGAAGTGATAAAGTCAAATTTATAATTGTCTAGGAAGATGTTAAGATAGTTCAGGTGATTGTGATACTCTCTCACGGTATCTCTAACTCAGTTGAATGTCAGTAACTACCACATATGTCTTGAATGCTGTTTCAAAGAGTGTGAGCAGCAGTGAATGGCCAGTGCATATAATGAATACATTAGAACATTACAAAAGCATTCAAGGAGTGAACAGAAATCAATCTAGAAATAACCTTGAGAGATTACCAAGTCCACTCCACACCACTGTTCAGGATCATCCTACTCTATCCTAATAACAACATGCCAGTCCTCACAGACCTCATTTTCTAAGGATGTCTCTCCTTTTCCATTATGTATTAAATGTATTATACATCATTTTTTGCACTGTACTCCATGATTCTTTTTTTTAAGATGATGGAAAATCCGGGGGAGAGAGGAAAGGACAATATAAAGGACCACCACGTATTTCTCACCCTACTGACAATACTGAAAACTGGTAGTATTAACAGAATGCAATGCACAAGAGAATGAGGGGAATTACAAAGGAGTGGCTGATGCATCCTAAGCAACTGATCTTTTGTCCATTCAAATCAACTGTAGCATCTTTTAACTTATGAGACCCACGGAACACACTGGACAGCAAATGAGGTGCCACGAGCCATACATTGTGAGGATCTCAACTGATTGAAACAAGTCTAAGCCAAAAAAGGCTGAAGGACACAATTTAAATCAACACTTGATGGTTTTCTGCTGGAATACTGCCTGTTCTTTATCACAACTTGCTTAAAGATGAGAGAGGATAGAACAAAATAAGAAACTATCATGGCTAGCAAAGGATAAGGGAAAAAAACCAAAAAACCAACAACAATAAAAATTGCAGGTGCAGCTGGGCTGGAATGGATTGTTAGAGGTGGTAGGAAGAAAGTGACCCTGCCCATATTCTAACAGCACATTTCACAACTCAGCAGTTCACATATCCTTTTCAGGACAGTACTGCTTACAGCAAAAGAAATGTTAGAATTCCATTTGCAGGAAGCAGACACTGAACTTCCTTACCATGGAGCACCAACAATCCGCTTTCATTATTTTAGCCCCATGCATTGCCCAACAAGCCACAGAGTTAAGCCTTCAGGCTAATGAATAATGAAAAATGAACAAACCTTACTGCTTGTTAATGGTTTTTCTTTCCCACCTATCAGTCCAAAATCTCAGTTCTGATGATGTATCCCTGAAATACTTATTTCTCAGTTATTATTTCTTGTGCTAAGATAAACTGAAATGGCTCAGGAAACTACATTTGCACATATTTACTGTAGCTGTACCACTTCCTCCGCTCTTTTCCCTTAATTTTTGAAGAAACCAGAAGAAATCCTGCTCCCACCAATATTGCTTGAGGTCTGATATGGGACATGGATGAAGGCAGAAATTAGCATCATGAAAACTCTAGGGCTTAGATACATGGATCGGATAATGTGACTTACTGTGTATGAACTGAACTGGAATAAGTGCTTGTACATGCACTTTTAGCTTGTCACAAAGTAAAATGCATTAGCTAACACACTCTAGTTTCCTTTTTGCAATAGCCTAAGAACATGCACGTGTTCATGTACTGTCCTAGGACAGAACATTATGCAACTTGTCAGGCTGTTTTAACTCTTGCTAGTGTCTAAAAGCCTTCCAGGCAGATGTGGTGGCTTGTCTCCCAAGACGCATTGGAGAAAGTTATGAAGATATATTTTTTATCTTCTACAGCTATATTTCTAGTCTGCTGTACTGTTGCTGTCTCTGCCAAAGAAAATATTTTTATTTCCCTTTACATTGTCTCTGTGATCTTGACTTAGGGCAGAAGTGATGAGGGGAACAGAACTTCAGCAGCATATCAAATATCGATGGTTCAAAACCAAAAATTTTTCAGTCTGAATCAGTATTAAAAAAATCAAATTCAGAAATATTATCTGGGAAAAAAAAATCCCAAATATTTTGATCTGAAGATATCAAAATAACTACATCAAGTATATAACCCTTGTCATTTTCAAGAATATCAAAGAATGTGACACATAATACATATGCATAAAATATACCATATATGCCACATTATTCTATGTATCTAAAAGCAAAATAAAATAATCATTTTTCCCCTTCCAATTTCAAACAACTAAAAATGTTTCACCCAAAATCATAAAAATATTTTTAGATCAATGAATCATTTTGAGAGTATCTGGCCAGTGTATTTAAGTATTACCAGTTATTTAATTTACTTATTTACTTTTTCAAATGCATTATGAGATAATAGAAATGAGGCACTGGCCAAAGCAATGCATGGTGTTGAGCAGGCACAATGAATGCTTCCCTTGCCCACCATGCTTTGACTATCCATCAACCCAAATCTGTCCCTTTGCCACTCTTCATGCCTTCTCTGCAAGGTTCTGCAGAAACTTTGAACAGCTTCATTTCACCATCAAATATACCAGAATCTGAATTCAGATTTTCTGAGGAGAAAGACTAGAGCTCCTCGCCACCATGACCTTTTGTAAAAGGCAAGCATAAAAGAATTTTATGAGTTATTCTTCCAGCAGATGAGAACACTGTGGCTACCATAATGAATTTGAATCAGTCAGCATTCTGAGCTGCCCGTTTCTTCTACCTAAGAGTTGTTGTAATAAAATACTATCACTCGCAGCAAAAGCTCTGTCATTGTTTTCTGCTCTGGCCCTACAGTTATGATTAAGTGTGCTATTCTCACTCTCTGCTACTCCAGGCACAAGTTAGCTTATGAAAATGAAGCTGTCTTTCTTACTTATTCATACATCACCACTAAAAGGCAGACAACAGAAAACAAGGCTATGATTCTGGCATGACCACGGCGAAAAATTATTGAGCCCGCACAAATAAAGCTGGATTGTCAGGCTGCGGGATGAGATTTCTCCAGAAGGCAGTTGCACAGCTACAGCATTTTGCACAGTACAGCTCCCTGATGGCTCTCGCATGATGAGAAGTTTTTCTCTCCCTGCAAAAGCTTGGTTGTCGCTGGGAAAAGGTTTCCATGGAAAACCAGACACTTCTAAGTCTGACAACTCAATGATTTGATTCTGTTTTAACTTTAAAGATTTTTTGTGGTTAACTGAGGGGAAAGCATGATCCTCTAATTCAGACATTGAAGGGGACTTCGGATCTCAGCTCCTAGCTCAGATACTGATTTCTTGAGTGACATTGGATAGGTCACATAACAACCTCTTGCTCAACTGTCCTTTGATAAAGTTGAGAATAACAACAACTTTTTATGCCTCACTGATTTTGCCTGTCCCACATGTTGCAAGTACAAGCTATCTGAGGTAATAACTGTGCGTTAGTTTGTGCTGAAAGCATAGCAGCTGCTGCATGTGGCCAGGCTGAAGCTCTATCCAGCACAGTGTTGTATCTCCAGCAGCAGAGTAGCAGCTGTGCAGTAATGGAGCACAACAGCACAGCTATACAGTGGCACTGCTTAATAGTGGTCCTCTGGCTTCCAGCAGCTTGTGGCACATGGTATATCTGAAAAAGTATCAGCTTTTAGTTATGTCAGGTATTTCCTAGTTTCGTTTGGTTTTCTTTTCTTATCTTAGAGACTACAGTGGCTTTCACATAACTCCACTGCAATCACAGTAATGGGCTCACATCAAATACTCTAGGTGAGTTGCACTTTCTGTGGCCCTTAGCATACCAGGTTGTTTCCAGAAAGGGAAAACAAAAAGGCAGGTTAGAGGGTTGGGAGGGCATGGGATGGTACCTTTTGATAGCCCGCAGTCAAAAGGTGAGATGATATCACAGCACAGATCAGTTTCAGCACAGTTCTCCTAGTTGTTACATTCACAAGATTTAGTTGTATTTGCTGTGGGCTTCCGAAGTGGAAAGTAAGTGCAAAGTATTTTTCAGGATTTAAATCCATAAAAAGTAAGTAATTTCTACACTGAAGAGGTTATTAAAGGAGAACTGACCAGAACGCTGTCTTGCTACCTCTAACTACTTCAATAGCCATGGTTTAGATCATTAGGAATTGAATACAAATAAAAATGTTGGAGCCACAGCCAAGTACTGCCAAAGTAATGCAAGTTTTCAGTATAAGCTGAAAGAACAGAAGGACTCAATTAGACTTTAGGACTCAAGCTATGCAGGAATCAGGAGAACTTCAGAGTTCTGCTCCCAAAGTGGGGCACAGAAATAGAGAATAAAAAGGTGATGCTAGGGGAGGGCGGGAAAGGTACATATTTTGCATGCTGGAATATTTCTAAATTGGCTAGTACTGAGTCTGATGAACATAGTCAGGACTAGCAGAATCTATAAAGGTACAATAAAGCTGGTTTATCTCCTGCGTGACTTGTAGTTAAAATCTTTCATTTATGTCCTTTCCCTCTTCTCCCGTTCTCCTGATTTTTTTTTCTTTATCTTTTAACCGCCTGCTTGAGACACCCTTCCTTTCTGAAATGTGTGAGATCACATCCTTAGCTGGTATAAATCTGTATTATTTCTATTAAATCAGCCTACTTATGCTGACTGATACCAGCTGAATGTGTTGCACTTCATGTTAAGTCTTGTCTGAGTGACTGACCCCTTCTCTATTGCCTTCCCATCTCTGATCTTGCACCAGTTCATATAAAATATGTGGTTTATAAAATCTTTCACTTCCCCTGCCACATCTCTCACCCACCTCTTCAGATCACTGTCAAGTTCAAGCTTTTCATCCTCACTATTGATGCCCTGTGCAATTCTTGCACTGTCTATATTAATTCATGTTTCTTCCCTCTCCCAAATCCACTCCTTTCTTCTACTGCCATGTCCTCTCTCATCTGTGAAAGACTCTGCCTTGTCATGCAACAAATGCCATGAGTTACCCTGATAATACATCTCTAGCACAAAAATTCTCAGCACTTCCCTCTAGAAAGTTTTCAGAAATTTTACTATGAATTCAGTGTAAAATATGCAAAATATGAAATCTTGTGTGTGCACGGTAACACAAGCCTGCCGGTCCTCAGAAACACAGGATGACATTTTCTGTACACTGCAAGGTGCACTATGTTCAACAGAATTAATCGCTTTAACCTCTACTGTGCATTTATTTCACAGATGTGCATATACATAACAGAGATATGCATTATACATGCACACACACATATACATGTATACGTATATACACACACATATATGGCTGCATAAATATATACTGATATATGTATATGTATATGTGTAGGCAGTTGTAGGAAAAGGCAGTCTCTACTGTGAAGATCATATCTCTTACATGTAGAAAAATCAAGTTTCAGGGAAAACCACCTCCTACATAAGTTTAAATTGTTATTTGATATCTCATTTGCATCAAATATGTTGCTGTTTCCCAACAGCCATTTGCCCTTCCTAGTGGACTAATTACTCAGAGTGAGAAATTGCATGGGCAGTTATTAAGGAGCAACTTGGATGAGAAGGAGGACAAAGAGTAGATCACTGAAGGTACTGCAGGAGAGGAGACCATGGGTCCATGGGAGCATCATATTGGATAGCACACTGGAGCCAGAAAAAGAAGAAAGGAGACAGGCAGAGAACACATGATAACAAAGATGGGTAGGTAAGTGAAGCAGAGGTATATCCAGTACATCAAGGGCAGAGAAAGACAAGATGGGCCACAATGAGTCAGTAAAGGAGAAAGGAGCTAGTGAAAGGAATAAAGGAAGTCACTGGCAATGCTGGAACAAGGATCTAAAGCAATAGTATCAGCTGACTTAGGGATGTACTCAGAGGTGGTGATGTGGCCAGGGCAAAAGGAGTTACAGCAGCTTGGGCCAAAGAATAATAACTCAGCCAGAGTCTGTACAGAAAGAAACGTGATGAGTGTTTTGTAGGTGGCAGAATTCAAAAGGCACAATCATACACAAAAGGTGATCAAGAGGTTGAAATATACAGAATTGGATTGAGAAAGGTTGGGGTAAAGAGCTAAATCTGTGATTCATCTTCATAGAGAAAGATGAAAGAATGAAATCAATCAAAAGAAGATAATATATTTGGTTTCTGCACATCTTCTCCTCTCTTCCAAGGAGCTTGTTAGAAAAATGAAGAGGACAGTGAGGAGTCCAACAAACTACAGCAAAGCTAGCAAATCTATCATTAATGTTTGTAGCACTTTCATCTGCAGAATTTCAGGGAAATGGATTCTCAGCAGCCAAGCACAAGATAGTAAGTGTAGAAAAAGCCTTTCACTTTGAAACAAAACTTCTTGAGATTTTCTGTGACAATGGCAAAGCTTTGCAAACCCACGACAACAGGGTTCCTGTGGTGCCAGCAGCTTAAGAAGAATTTGAAGACATTATGATTTGTACACATGCATAAGTTTTTGGTAGTTTCTACCTGTTGGAAAAGGATATGCCTGATACTTTGCCAAGAAAAGTGCTCTAGCATGGGACTCAGGGAAGAATGAGTCCATCCACAGAAACTGCTGTGAAATTGTAAGCCAGGCCAGAAGGGATGCCCGTATCACCTGCTGCTGAGCCTGTCCTTCCTCATTTCAGTTTTTATGTCACTGTTTATAGCACAAAATATCCTAGGAGCAGAACTGATATCTAACCAACAGCAAGAGGAAACTTGATGTGCACCCTTTCTCAGGTGATGGGTATTCTCTCTTGACCAAGCTGCAGGAGGTCAGGTACTCACTGCTCTGACTAAACACTTAAATTTTTTATCCACATCAATGACAGCTGAAAGATTGTGTGCCCTGATGCTGCTTTTTTTCTCATCACGGTCTCCTTTTTAATTTTTAATCTAGTCAATATAAAAACCCACTCTTACAAAATCTATAACTTCTTGCTCTGAAAGCAGCAAAATGTCCTTGTGAACACAGTAAATTCCAATCTGTTAGTTCTAATATTCAGGCATTGGTCTGAGAGAAAAGATGACTGTGCTTAGTGTTTCAGGAACATACAAAGTATTAAAACTATGGCTTGAATTTGTGTGATGCAGGAATATGTGATCACTGAATGAAAATGCCTTCTTTTTTGCTGCCCAACTTAATGTAATAAAACTGCCTCAGAGAAGTGTGTGAAGAGCATGAAAGTAACTGTCCATGCCCCCTCGACTCGACTCTGTTGCAAATTGATCAGTTTTATAAAGGGGATAAGGTCCTGATATGCACAGTTTGGTTGGCACAAACCCCATCTGTGAAACACATCGCAGTAATGGGGAGCTGAGCAGCAGGCTGCCATGTGTAATAAGTAAATGAACTTTCATGCAATGCCTATCAATAGTAGCACTTTAAAAAGGACAGGAGAGACCTCCTTACTGCAGGAGAAACTGAATCACCTGGCAATGAAGCGACATTCCCAAGCTCTCCAGGGCAGTGAGTGGTAATCTCTGAACAGGTTTCAGGACTTGTGAGACCCAGAGCACTACTCTTAGATACTGAGAGTCATGGTCCTTCTTAGTAGCCTAATGCCTATACTGCTACTGCAGTAATCATTTAGAAATTCCCACTGAGCTACTTTTTTTTGAGCAGCTGTCAGCTTACTGGGTCCACTGATAGCTCAGTTTTTCTCACCACATCCCTGAATGCTATATTCTGCTGCCATAGATTTAGTTTGGGTACATCCCTTGAGATTCTGGGCATGTCTCTTCACTTTTCACTTGACGTTCAGGCAGCTGCTGTAGCAACGTAAACCTTAAGAAGCCTCCATTAACTTAACAGAAAACTCAGATTCACACCAGGGTAATGGAGGTTAGCAGCTGGCAGTTCATTCTTCACTTTTGTTCTCTAAAATAAGGATAACACCACTGATTCACTACATTTTAGCAAGTTTCAGTAAGCGGTGTTCGAGGTTGTTGGAATAGTAAACTGTTGTTTATTAACAAAGAATTAGGCAGAGAGTAAGAGCTTTCTAATATTCCAGAGACTGTTCATGGAAATCATGCACAGCTTCCTACATCATAGACCTTTTGGCAGTTAACTGTATACAAATGGCAAGATATTAAGCCCCCTTCCTTTCTATTTAAAAGGAATAAATCTTCTAAATCAACGGATACACAACATTTGTTTGAAAGCAAGAAATCAGTAGGTATGTATTGTCTTTCTCTGACCATCACAGAAATCCTAGCATGTGAAAGTAGTGACAGAAAAATACTCAAGATGAACAAAATGAAAAAGATCGGTTTTCTGGTGTCAAGAAAAAAAAAACCAAGCCAAACCAGAAAAAACAGTGCCATATTTAGTAGAAAAGGGCTGCAGTTACCCACTTAACATGAAAAAGGTTGCCAAGTTATTTTAAGTGGTGTTGAAATCTAACTATGTTGACATTTTTTACCTCTGTTGGCTTCAATTCTGTTAGAAAACAAACAAGCTCTGCGCTTCCCTTTGGCTATGTGGCTATATCAGCCTATGCAAATTCTTCAGGATGAAAGTTCAGGAGTTGTCTCTTCAGTAGACACAGATTACAGCAAGATGCTACAACTTGCCTAGCACTTCTTGCCAATGCTGTTAATGGCACTTACTATACTGACAAACAGTTTATCCTTTTAATTACGGGCTCTAAGACAGGTTAGAGCTCACAAGCACTACAGCTAAGAATTATTTATGCATCAAGAGGATCAGATGGGAAGACAACACAGCAAATATTTGTTCACATCTAATGACTAAGCACAATTATTACTATATGCAGAAATATCATGGAGCTCTGACATCAAAAGACAACCTGCTGTTTTGGATCTTGAGCCTTTAAAGCAAAGGTCTGCTTCTGCCTGATATGACAAAACAGTGGCTTTATCAGAAACCTCATGCTTTAGTGATGTGCTCAAGAGTCTTGGGGTCTGCTCCTTATTCTGATGTTGACCAGCTGTGCAATCACAGATGGGTCACCTCTTTGTTGAACTTCAGACTCTCTAAGTAGGGTGTGATTCTGCAGTCAGGCTAAAAAGTAGATCTTCATATAAGAATAAAAAAACAACCTGGAGAACAGAATGGAAAATTTTACCCTGACACAGTGTTGCACGTTATTTTGTCGGAAGAGATACAGCACTGCAAATATCTATCAAATGTACAGAGAGAATTGCTCTTAAATTTGAACACAGCTATTCTTTCTCTATGTCCTCTCTGTCTTTTAACTTGTACCCTGGAGATATCCGGATTTACGGGAGAAAGTGGTTGAGATGTTCCCTTGCTGAAAACATGTCTACTCATAAACTTGAAATCATATATAGCATTGACTCAGTTTTGCCAGTATGTAATAACCCTGTCCAATACTACAGAGTCAAGACTGGCACAAAGATAAAATTACAAAGCTGCCACTGACACAGTACCTTGAGCTCCAAGGTTGAATAGTACAATATGTCTCATAGATTGCTTGTATTCATTAGTTGCTGCTTATCAGTTTTCAGATGTTCACTACATGTATGACACATTTTTCTAGCATGACAGTGAAGTGGTTAATAGTCCAGATGGAGAATCCCACAAGGCCTGGCAAAAGCAATAAGGAAAAAAAACCCACTCTTCAGCCTTTTGCTGAACAATCTTTCTGGATAGTTCCAGAAGTTTTAGGGTGTTTAACTGAAGTCCCCCTCAGCACTGACATCCCCCTTTTTTTCCTGTTTATTAGCTTAGCACTGAGTGATTGCTGTTGTTCTGAAGAGAACCTCAGAGTAAAGGGATAAAATAAACGATATGAAAATCAGCTTAAGCTCCTTCTCTTTCTGTTGTTTAATTATTTATTTAGTGCAGGCCGGGCTTTAATTGAGACAAACAGATGAAAAATGTGAGCCCAACAGTACACATTTACTTATTTTATTATACAGCCCAGAGCCAGAGAGACTTAAAGTCTTACAAAAGAGTTAAAGTCTAAAAGCAAAGAGGTGAGAGACTAGCAGAAGATGCCAGTTTCATTAAGTAGCTATGTTGATGATAATGGCAAAAAAGGGCAAGGCTTGTTGTCCACTGAAACACAACAACTCCCGTAATGTATTCTGCAACAACTCCCATAATGTATTCTGCACATCATATCGTTCAAGCTTCTAATATTTCATTCATTGATTTTATTGTCAAATGAAAAGGCGCTTGTTCCAAGTGGCATTTAGTGAGACAGATGAGGAGAGACCCAGACTTCATTACTGGGAGTTTGCTCTCTGGGTAATGTTGACATTATATAGGTAAAAAGAAGAAAAAAGAATGCAAAAGTCTACCAGTCCTAATGCTTAGATAAGTCTCTTTGGTTTTCTTCCACAAACCTGTAGGGCTTTTCACCTGGTCAGACTGTAGTCTGCCTCACATGTCATCTGCATCAGTGAAAAAGTGTCACTCAAACTGCTAACACAGGTGCTTTGAGATAAGCTGTTAGCCTAGGATTCAGCTTTTGTGTTGACTGCTGTTTTCTGTTATAGGAAGAGAGAAGATCAGAAGAGAAGTCTATGAACGATTAAACTTTCTGTCATCCTGTTTTAAGGAAGTATTCTGCATTGTACTTACAAAACAGAGAAGACATACATATATGTATAAGCCTGTTCTGCTTAGCCTCAGGAGCAAATATCATCAGTGAAACCTTGGAAGCGTGTTTACTGACACTCAATAGTTGCAAATGGTTGCACCAATTGAGAGGCAAAGAAGAGCTCAGAATTCCTTTCAGTCACTGAAATAAATGTACAGAAAAGCCAAGCACCAGAAAGAAGGAAACACAATTTTGTTTGGAGTTCAAAAAGGACCCCAAAACAACCTGCCTGTTCCCAAATCCACCTAGTAGGGCCTAAGACAATACTGATGCAGCGTTGGTGAGAAAAAGCACTCCAAACCTTGGTCTCTTTGTAAAGAACTAGAGGAGGAAAATAGAAAAAGTAAAAGCACTTTCTGGAAGAAAATCTAGAGCTTTCCTTCTTATAGAAGTACCCTCTTCAATGAATGATTGGTTTATGATCATTCCAGCTTACTCTCCTTCCTTTTCTAGCCTCATTAATTTTGCATTTCTGATGCACAGCAGCATGGGCTCACCAAGAAGCTGCCTACAGCCAGATGTTAGAGATACTTTTTTAAGCAACAGGAGAAGTTGGTTCAAATCTTTACAGGCTGAAGAAGAACCTGCAAGCAGGCTTTCCCTTTTCTTAATCTGTGCTCCTTTCCCCACATTAGTACGTATACTGTAGCATTGGCACACCACAAACTCTCCTTCGTACTCTTCTCCTGTAATGAGGTCAATGTGTTTGGACCTTCTGAAAGGTTAGGGGCAGGAGAGTTAAGATGCAAAATGGATTTAGGCTGAAAGAAGCTGGCAGTTGTCTGGCTTGACCAAAATGACAGCATCTCTAGGCAGATACTTGAACCACCTGTGCATTGTGGAAAAACTTTTGTGAACTGCTTTTTTAGTTACGTGTATAAAATCCACCTAGATTTAAACTTTAACAGTGGTGTCCCTTTGTTAATCTGGGCCTAATTTAAATGCTTTTATTTTCAGTTATTTTTATAGCAAGGCTTAAGGTATATGGTTGTCTTCAAAAACACTACGGAGATGTATCAAAATGATCAGCTCAAATACTGCAAATATCTAGAGAAGATAAACCATATTTCCACAATAAAGCAAGAGAGGCATGGTAGTATTAAGAATTCTGAGGATATCAAAATGCAGTAAGCCAGCTGTGCAACCACTGCAGGAAAGTATGCAAAGGGCAGGAAGTTACAGGACCAGTTAATCCCCTTAATCTCTACTAATGCATGAAGTGTAAGCAACATTTCTTTTATGAAGCAGTAAAATGCTGTTATGAGTTTTATATCTATCTTGCATCTCAATGAATTCTGTAATCAAATGGGTAAGAACAGCAAGTCAAATATGAGTAAATTTTCCTTTACTTATTTTCCTCTTTACCTGCCTAAGGACAAGATGGAAAACAATATAAAAATTGAATGCTGTAAAATGGACTTGGCTAACTCACTCCTTCATAACCATAGACATTAGATGACACAATGGGCTTGATGTTAAATAAGGAGAAAACTTAAGAGATGAATAAGATAAAATTATATGCAACGTATCTGTATAATAAGCCTCTTTTGTGTAAAAAGGTATTACAAAACAAAGGTCTTCACTCTCTGTCTTCCTTGGGGAGAAAAAATGAACTCCCTCACCTACCAATAGATCACTAGAGAGACCCTTTATCGGCTTGTAGTTCAGTGTAGTGGAAAGTGATGTCACTTTTCGTCAGTCATGCTGCAGATCTATTAAACACCATAATAAATACAAGTTACAATAGAAACACATTTAATACTTCAGCAAATTAAAAATAATTGCCTTTCAAGCACTGAAAAATAGCAACAAACTAATGTGCATTTGCAGATCAGAAAGGCAATAAGTCAAAAAAAGAGTTATGTAAATTTTTGGCTGCATATTGGGAAGATTAGTAAGACTCAGTTAAATCTAGTGATGAAATCTTGGCTTCCATCAGATTTAACACTGCAAGAATTAATCCAGACTTCAGTCACATAAATGCTGTAGAAGCAAGCATGCTACTTTGGGAAGCTATCATCCCATAGCAGGAGTTACTGCCTACCTAGTTCATCTCAGTGTACAGCCATCTGGATTAACTGCAGTCCTCTTCAATGGTCCTCTATAATGGCTATATGGAGAGTGAGAGGGGCAATGAGTCCCCATAAAATCTGTTAATGCAGCTCATGGAAAAGTAATGAAAAGATGATGGCAATAATTCCTTAAATCACTCCAAGCTAAATTGTCAGGACATCAGTTTATGCCTCCAAAAGCATCCAGTAAGTGGCACATTTACAGTTAATCTTTTCTAATCTCTAGGAAAGGTAAATCCTTTGTTACCACTGAAGACATATTCTATAACTTGGTAGCTTTAGGAAAGTCTCCCTTCAGCACCTCACTTCAGCTTTCACCTCTGCCCTTTTAAAAGGTGAAACTGATCCTCTTCCTCTAGGATTCTTTCTTGGAGGTGCACAAATACTGAACTCACTCATAAAATCTAACTCTGTAGTCCCAAACAGACAAACCTGCCTAGGATTTACTCTTCATAAAGAAAAGATAATGTAGGTGGCTCTGAGTAACTCTTACAAAATCATCTGTGCACAGTTTTGGTTGGTTTTTTTTTTTTCCAAATGCATGCTAATTAACTCTTATTTTAGTCCACCCAGTTCCAGTCTCCTATTACAGTGACTTAAGTGTCCCCCTGGGGCATTTAACTCCCCACTTCATTAGTGCTACTTTTAGCCTGAACCTATGCTCGTGCTTTATGATACTGTAAGGGTTTTCAGAAATGACCTTCTTTTTCACAAGATTGTTTCATTCATAATTTCTATGATTTTCTGTCTGTGTGCAATGTTGTAAAACACAGATTTTCAACAGTGCTTTGTAAATTGGTATAAGAAATGTAGGGATCATTTTCAATGGTACATACATACTCAAAACAACAACAACAGAAGACTAAAAGGACAAAACACCCCCTCTGCAACACCTGAAATGCCAGTTTCTTTCCTTCTAGAATAAGATGTGAGTTTCTGACTGAATTTGAAGCTCTTACTCTGTCACTTCAGCTCGGCCCATTAATTGTAGGAAGAAATAAACTCTAAGGCATAAATCAAATTCTGGGACAGCCTTCCATTTGTTATCACCACATGAAGAGGAACTCATCTTCTGCCTTTCCATGAAAGGAAAATAAACAATTTCCCATTTAAGCCTGTAAGATCAATGCTGCAAGAAGAGAAATGTGTGAGTTCACATGCACTGAAGGAAAGGATGATTTATGTAAGATGTGACTTAAGACACAGAGGCATAAAAAAGAGATCATTATCTCTTCTGGACATGGAGGAAACTTCTTCTATATATCATTATCAGATTCTGATCAGCTCTAGAAACTGAAAAGTACTGATGTTATTTCATTTCATGACAGACGGGAAGGTTCACCTCTCAGAAAGGCTGAATGAGGGCTGACTCAACAGCAATCATAAATTATTAACTAATTTAAAGGATTTTTCCCCTCCTCTTTTTCTCCAAGTCCTCTAAGCTAATTTTCTAGCTAATGCAAGGACAGATCTGAGGGAGTAATTATCAAGCAGGTACGACAGGATTAAGTAAATGCTCTATGACAAGACAATGCTGGGCTTCTCTTACTGAAACCCTACATAAATTATTTGTGGTCAGGATTAAAGTATTTAATTAAATCATCTTTGTATAGATGAAACATGAAAATTATTTTTTAGATTGCTGCAAGAAGAAAAAAGAACTTCCCTTCATTTCTTGCAATCTATTATTGAGTCTGTAGTTCAAAAAACAAAATGATCAAGCCAGCAGTGACTCACTGGCAAGAGCATTAGGATAAATCAACCTACCTTGAAAGTTATCTTCTTTCATTCTCCTCTCCTCAAACCAAGATGACTGCAGTGTTATGCAAATGTGTTACTGGAACAAGGACAGCTTCCAGATCAGAAAGGTAGTGCCCCTACATCCTCCGAGTGCTTTATACAGAAGAATTCTCCAGAATGGGAAGTTATAAGTCACTTCAATGAGCTCTTAGTAAACATTATCAGTCTGCTAGCAGACTCAGAGAGAAAAAGGGATTGTCAAATTTTTTGGTTTACACAAATAATGGAAAGTAAGGAAAGGCTTGCTATTTAAGAAAAGAAGCCTGGATAGAACAAAGGATTTTTTGACCCCTGAGAACTACAGATGGGAACCCCCCGCAAATTTAAGACATAGTTCTTCCTCCTGAGATTTGTTTTCTGTACCAGAAAGGAGAACCAACATTGTGGACAGTGGGTCTGAAACATCCTCTGCTTCTCTTATTGCCCACAACAGCAACTGTGAGACACAGCTAGCCTAGGACAGGAGAACTGAGAGAGATGTATGTAGACTTCTATGGACTGTACTGAAGAACACCTGAAGTTGTAGCTGAGATGGGGCAGAGAGAAATTTCTTTGTTTCCATGAAAATGTTTTTTTAAGTTATATTTAGCAAACTGTTCTGAGAAATGCCTGCCTGAGCTTGGTTTGCCTCCATTTGGCTGCAAAATTGAATGAAATAATCTAGTTGTTGGATAAGATGCAAGGATTTGGACTTAATTCTGTAGCCACTGTCAGCTAGGATGGAAGGACTTCAAGCTGTTTCTTGTTATTTGGACTAGTATCTTCTCTGGAAGAAAACCCAGTGGGGAAGAACTGAGTTGTCTATTAATGCAAATCCTTAACATCTCCCTTCAGAAGATAAAGGTGTTGCCATTTTTCATAATGGACACCTACTTACTGCAGAAAGCAAATCAATCCTTTCAGGTTTTTTTCTGTTACTTTCAAGCCGTTACAAAAAGTAGAAAAAAATAATAATTTGTACAAAATCATTACAGATGCATCAAATGACGAAGTACTATGAATTGATTTTTAGGTCTAACAAACCTTGTCAGAGTCCCTTTAAATGACAGCTAAGAGGGAAAATCTACCTCCAGTTAAAATTCATTATTCTCTCAGCAGTATGGAAGGTAAAATAAATAACTTTCGGAAGGGGAAAAGAAAGCAAGCTAGATAGAACAAATACTCTGAATTTTTATTATTATTATTTCTTTGCAACTCTACTGTCTGGGAAACAGCATATGTATACTTTGTTCTCAAGAATAGCAAAAAACAGATACCAAATGTTCTGTGCAAACAGTCACTAAATGGAAAGTCTATGTGAATATATGTGCAGTAAAGACCATGATCTAACACTTAGTAATTTGACTGAGCTTTGCAACAAGTAAATATACACATGCACATATGCATGTGTCGCTGAAGCTAGATGAACACTGCTGAACAATGTAGCAAAGAAAGCAGCTTCTTTTAATAATTTTAATAATTTTTGGATATACTCTATCAGAAAGTCACTGTGAATGAGAGAGAAACTAACACAAAAAATATGCCTGCAACTGTATCATGTACCAATGAAGGGAAAAAATTGGAAACAAGCATATGGAACTGCTAATGGAAATGACTTTAATTCTATATAAGGATTATAGAGTAGAGGTCTGAAGTAAACTATAAGGCATATGATATTACACATATTAAAATGTTTCCACAGTATAATCCAAAAGTGATTTAAATACTTGCAGCAGCTTTCATAAGATGTTTGATGTATTTCTTCTGGACCACTTAACAATCATGAGCTGCTGCTTAATTTCCTTTCCCATGATTACTTACTGTCAATAGATGTATGTGTTAAATTTAATTTTTCTCCTTCCTAATTAGTCTGGGTCTACCTGCTTGACATATTAACTGACTCTACACTCTCACATTTGTGAAATCAAATTATTTCCATGGTGACAGATTGAGATACATTCCTCAATAAGACTGGTAAGTGGGTCATATTTGACTGGAAAGGGGAGAAAAAAAAAAACAACGCTCCTTTAGATATGCTTGCTTTGTTAGGCTGATCAGTAGTTAAGGGAAGACAGAGTCTAACAAAAAAGTCCAAAATGGTGCAGTTAAATTTGGTTGGGAACTGATAACCAAAGAGACTTGTGAAAAAGTTTTTAAGGTTGTTGTGGCAATCTAGATTTTCAGAATATACCAATCACTTTTGGGGACTAGTTAATTTGATTCACAACTTCAGACTTAGTTCAGTACATAACCGAGATCAATCATTTCTTGTTTTGTTTATAGTGGACTATTCTGTAGAATATGCAACTTTATAGCCATAGTGCAGCAGCTTTGATCATTAAATTCAGTCGAGATTTGACACTACAAAATCTCTTGTCCTTGTCCCTTGAGGACTTTCCTCTCTTCCCAGGTTTATTTCTGTTTGTTAACTTCAATTTGTACTTTAGACCATACTCAAACAATGGAACTGTATTGCATGTATCTCAGTCTGGATTAAAATTTGATGTGTTCTGATGCATAAGCACCTGTGTCCTTGGATGCTGTCTGTCAAGGGTGCTCCAGCAAACACCAGAGCCATCAAGCCCTCAAAACACACCACTGCTGGCTTTGCAGGGCAGTTGAACAAAGAATACTCAACAGGGTGGTCTTAGGTGTCAGCAGTAGCAGCTGCTGTGGTTCCTGATAAAATTGATTCAGTGGTGTGAGACAGTGTAATAGGGAATAAGACCCTCTATTTACACACATTGACTTGAAGGAGTCGATATAGAGATATGGTAAGCAGGTATGACTCCTTTTATATCAAATGGAGCCATTCCAACTTATAGCAGGTCGGAATTTGGCTCACTAAATTTATACTACAGAAGAATGAAGCATTTTTCATACATTTTCTCATAAAACCACCAGCTGTTGGCTTTGCTGCTGATTAACAACCTCCCACTTTCCCATTCTGGGCAAGTTGGTGAGGAAAGCTGTCAGACCAAGAACAGGATTGCTGGCAAGCCATCCTCTGGCCAAGGCACGCTCCATAGAGCACACGGCTGTGTAGGAGAGGCTTTGCCATTTGGGAAATGGAGCTTCATGAATTCTAATCCATAGCAGCCCAGGTTTAGTTCCTTGGAAGAGCAAGCTAAATTAAAACTAACAACTCTCCCAAATGCAAAGGGATCCAATCACTACTTTTTAAATTATACTAGGATGGCAAAGCAGGATGTGTAAATTGCTGCTTCATCGCTGTGAAAGTACATCTAATGTGATGCTTTCATGGGCAGAAACTCGGCGAGAAGAAAGTATCAGAATCGTGTGTGGCCCTAAACACTGAAATTCAGAGAAGACAGTATTTGCCCTCTAAAATGTCTGACAGTTATCACTCAGAAGTGCATGCAACAGCATCTGAGCAACCACAAAGAAATAAGAAAGCTATAACATCAGGTATTCGCAGTAAATCTTGCACAATTATTCCACTGAGACTAAATGTGAGATAAATCAGAGGGAAATGTGAAATCTCAGTGTAAAAAGGGCTCAGTGTGGAACATATTTATTCCTATAGACAATTTATTTGTACAGGGGGAGCTTATCCAGTGCTCTGCAGTGCTAGGTGCTGTACAAATACATAGCTTATAATGACTAGGCAAGACAAACCATGGGAAGGAGAAAGGAAACATTACTTCTGCCTGCCACAAACAGGTCCCAGGACTATGGTGGCAGCAGTAAGGTGCCCATGTATGACTGCGGCAGAGCTGGGAAGCAGAGCCCAGATCACTGCTGTTCCACTCTGTTGAAATGCTTTTCTCATTCTCAACCCAGCTATGGGTTTTTAACAACTTATTTCATGAGCAAGAGTTTGCCAATACACCAACAACATTAATGTGCATAAATCACTAATCTTTTTTCTTGTTTCAACAGAAGAGTCTAAATAGTTGTTAAGATTGCAAATTAGTTCAGCTCTGCTTAAAGGATTAATTTTTTACATCTTTTGCAAATCAGGTAATTTGAAAGATAAAAATAAAAGACATATATAATGTTTTCCCAGAGGGTCCAAAGTAAATTCCCAGAAATGTTGCTCTCAACTCCAAGTTCTGCTAATGAAGTTGCAGAGGAAAAGACCTCTACACCAACTCATTCATGTCATACGTGACCATGGGAAATGTTTTGTAACATATCAGGACACTAAGACTATATAATTCAGTAATTAGCAAGCATGCAGAAAGATTCACATTTAGTATGTATTGGTGGTTAGATAAACAAAGGAGGGACAGCAAACAGAGCACTGAAACCATAGAAGGCTGGACAGTCAGTTTGATGAGAGTAGTTAAGAAGATTAATGTATACTCTAAACTGAACTCCCCTAGTCGGCCAGTGCTCAATAATTTAAAAGACAATGCCAGAGCCTTCATTTCAAGGTGACAGAAAATTCTGATGATGAAAGAGGTAGCTGAAAACTTACTTTTAATTAAAAAGTAAACAGGCTGAAGCTCCCATGTGCCTAACAGGAAGTAATACCATTTAGGAAACCATGGGGAGGGATCATTATTTAGATAGTTCATTTTATTACATAACAGAACTCAAAGAAAACCAGTAACAACTTTTCCGCTCTAGTATCCGTAATAATATAAGATGATTACTCGTCATCTTAATGAGAAAAAGTTTGAGGCTAAAGAGAAAGCAATTAAACTGACACATTTATTGCTACCAAGAACAGATACCCACAAAATGCAGAGCTCAGATGCATTAAATGACCAGAATAATTAATGAACATTACAAGGAAGATGAATAAGTGGATGACAAAGCTCACATCTTTTACATAATACAAATAGGTAGACAAGTGAAAAGCAAATTGATAGGTGCACCTTCAGATGGACACAGAGGTTAGATATTGCTATTTCATTAAAAATTATCAAAATTATTATATGAACAGTTTATGATATGTGAGAGCTCAGCGACTTGGGCAAACGGGGCCAGATTAAAACTCAGTTTGTACCAAAGCTGGAGGTTTTCAGTTAGCTCTGCTCTCTTGCTATAAACACTTTTAACCTGATGAAGTTTAGTTACAAAACTATTTTAGTATTAAGAATTTATGAGTTGTGGGCAAGAGCTTTTTTCCTAAAGATCGCTGAGCTCTGTAGCCTCAGGCATGCATCATCTGCCACAGCACATACCAGTGGGGAGCAGCAGTTCATCATGGTCACCTGTGACATTTTGCTGACTGCTCCATCTTTTTTCCCAATGCCAAACCCAATGGTCTTAAACTTCTGCTTAAATTTCAGCATCAAAGGTCTAATAGAAAGTCAGTACATCACACTTCTCCTCTGCACTTGGAAAGACCACGGTTGGCAGATAGTGTTCAATTAGAGGGATAAAACAGGATGCTGGTGGGGAGCAGCACTTGGCCCTGAATCTATTAGCCAGGACAGGCTCAGATGTTATCAGCCCTAACTCAATGCTGTTATCTCAGTACATCATCATTTTCAATCTTGCTGAAGTCAATGAGACTACTCATGAGTTTTTACACTTCAGCCTATGATTAAGTACTTCACTAAATAAGGTCATTAAATTTAAATTGTAGATGCTTGCTAGGGTACTCCTAAAGGCTGTTCTTTCACCTGCAACATATTCCCTTTAGGCTCATCGCTGGCAAAACAAGTGGCAAAACAACATCCCAATCTGCATGTCAGCAATCCTCCCACTAAACTTCAGACATGGGAAATTGATTGATTCAGGAGGGAGCTGTGTTTACCCTATTGCTGATGTAGGGAAGAACAGTAGCATGTTATGGCTCTCAGAAAAGGATGAGGTACACAGAAAAGTGTATTAAACCTGGCATACTGCAGTGTCTTGCAGAGAAGTCTCAGTGTGTTTGAGTAGCAGAAGCCATACAACTGTGTTAATGCAGCATTTTGCCACTGTGTATTTTTGCCTCTTCTCAGTAGCACTAAGCAGCCCAACACAGTACTTTGCTAGTGCAGTTTACACTTAGGTACACTTACGTGTGTTGGCCCCCACAGAGATATGTCCCGAAGGAGTCACACAGCACTTCCAGAAGTGAAGCTATTTTCACCTCTATCTCTGTTCAGTGTGTATACCTCAAAGCAGCCCTCTACCCTGCTTCTGACTCCCAAACAGGCTATCAATCATGCCGAAGTGTATGCTAAAGCCATAATGCGGATAACAGACCATTAAAAGCTCAAATGAGACTGCTAAACACATTTCATTAATCAAAGCACAATCTAGTCTTGAACCAGGAGCTACAGCTTTGGCAGGCTGGTAACAGAAGGCTTCCTTCTACCCATTTCTAGTGACTGGAAAAGAGAAAAGGGTTCCTGAGCTGGTAACTTTAAACCTTTATCCCTTCCTCACCTTCCTCAGGTGCACGTGGCCTGTGAGGGTTTCATTGCTACAGAGAGTGACTAGAGGATAAAGAATAAAAATAAGAGACCTGCTAAGAAGAGTCTGAATGACTTTTTAGTGAACCTGGATTCTCAAAGGAGACAGAACACCCACTATTCACACAGATTTTAATAAGAGTGCTTCTGAAAAACTGGCCAAACTGGCTCCCTCTGCCTGGCAAGGGGTCTGTCTTTATTTATGGATTTGACAGGATACCAGAAACAGGACTTTTCTACCTAGGAGCCCAGACGCAGTACTGATTCTACCAGTAGAAAAGCATAGCACATAAAAGCTAGAGAAAACATTGAGAAAAAGAGATGCCACCTTTGCATCACTTCTTATTGTTACATCTCAGGCTTTTCGTAGTAGCTTCCCAAGCCCTTCCCAGGGAAAGGCAGCAAGTTACTCATTTCAAGCCAGTTGCTTAGCAGGTTAACAAGAGTTACCTACCAAGCACACCTTGCTTTTTAATACTCCCCTAGACCTCTCAACTAAAGGGATCTAACAGTATTTGGTTTGACTTTAATCCTAGTGGAGGATTTGAATCAACAAACTTCTTGCAAGGAGGCAAGGTTTCTGACCTAAGCTTCACCTCCCCAGTTTAGACCTATAGACTGTTGCAAAAAAGTAAAGAGATCAGTTACTGACATCAGTGGAAGGAGTTTACTGTGCAATGTTAAAAAAAGGGAAAGAAATGTTGAACCAGAGCTTTCAAAAACACAGTAGCAGAGTCTAGATTATGTCAGACATCAGATATCATTTTTGAGCTGTTCCTGTTCACAGAGGCATGTATTTGATATGTTATCACATAATTCCCATATACAAAACTCACATAACTTCTATTCCTGTCATGGGTACGACTCTGAAGCACTACCAATTAAAAGACAAAAATAATTGCCTATTTTAATGATCCCCTGATTCCTTTTCTTTGTTGGGAAAAGAGTGGTATTATAACTATACTAATGCTTTTGTTGTTTAATGCTGTCTCTTGGATATTTTAAGATTTGTAGTGCCTATTGTTCTTACTTGTGCCCCGCTAAATGGAATTGGGTTTAGAGGACCAAAACATCCCTGTAATATCTGCCAAAGAACTTTGACCCTACCGTGAAATCTGTTGAACACACTGTGCTTTACGGTAGGGGCTGGAAACACTCCTAAGAATGTGGAAAATGAAATTTCTGTAAATTAATCATGTTCCTACAGTCCAATATATTTCTTCCCCTGTGGGTGTAGGTAGCAGGAGCCACACCAAACCTTGGGGTGGTTTATTAGTACTGTATATTCTGGAACTATCAAATAATGTGAAAACTTGCTTTTCTTCTGCTTTTTTTGAAAGAGTAATATTTTTGCTCTTATTATTGTTCTAGAACATTAGTGTACTATCAGTACTGTTTTAGTCAAAAATCTATAGCACAGATGAGCTGCTATAAAGAAACTTCACTATTCTAGCCATACCCAGTACAATCTGATATGCTTAAAAAAAAGGAAAAAAAACACAAACAAATAAAAATCACTCAACTACCCTGAACAAAACAGAAAGAGTAACTAAACTGCTTGCTACTAGAATGTTACTTTTGTCAGTTGGGTAACTTAACCTATTTCTCTTACCTCTAGTAAGAGGGAAAATATGAAATGCTACCAGAAGGTAAGATAATAGCCTGTAAATACCCATTTTGTTTCCCCTGTCAAAAGTACTTGCATGCTGCAAGGATTTGCCCAAATTCCAGCCACGAGTGTCACTGTACCAATGCAAAGCACTGTACTAGGCAAAGCCAGACTGGGATCACACGAAATAACTCTCTGCTTTCAAGCAAATGCAAGTTGCAGTTCACCTTATTTAGACTACAGACGGGTAACATCAAATATCGTTGATCAGACTTTAAGTAAATTTCCAGTGTGAGGAAGGTGAAATACTTTCACAGACATGAATAAGGCTGGTATCAAAGGGTTAGTCATGCTATACACTTCAGATGGGAGAGTACCCAAAGGAAAAAAGGGTGAGAGCATCAGACCTACCCTCTCTTGGGCATTTTGTTTTTACTTATATTCTGCTGCAGTATGACCTCTTCAGGAGACCTGCCAGTGCTACATGGATGCAACATCTCCCCATCAGCAGCTGCCCATCTTTGAAGCTGTTAATTTTCTCTTTGTACAGGTTCTTCTGGAGAGAAGGAGAGATACCTGCTGTGTTCAGCCATCACAAACTACTACAGGTGGGTTTCTTTGTTATACTCTTTTGCTAGACATTTCACAGACCGTCATGTAAATGAGACCCAGGCTTTGAGAAAGGGAGTGAAAATGTTAAGGGAGGTTAGGAAAATGCAGGAAAAATCTCACCACTATAAGACTGCATGAGTCAGGAAAGGTGTAGCAATAATTAAACATTAAAAAGAAAGAAGCAGAACGAGTATGGATTAGAGGTGCTTCCTAAATATGGGCTGGAACTAATGAGGCTTTTCTTTTTATCATCAGAGAAAGTTTATTACATGTACTTCAAAGGCAGTTGACTTAGTGAGCAGTGGAGGTGGGTCAGATACATCCTCTCCAGTGATGCTCAGCATAAAAGCAGAAGCATTCATAATAGAATGGCTGAACTGGCTATGAGAATAATAACCCATGACTTGGGAAAATTTTAAGAAGATGATTAAAGCTTAAAATAAAGAGAGGGAAGGGAGGAATGTCATACAAAATACAAACAGAATCCTGCAGTTATTTCACATCTACAAAAACTGTGTGCTGATGCTGTATGTGCTTCTCATTTGGAGCTCTGGTCAGGTTCATAAATCCTCACCTTCGATACACTGGGCTGTTATGGGCTGTTAAAATTCCTCTACTTTCTTTAGCTGAGGCTGCCCAATTGAATGTTAACAGTACTGAAAGTGGGGTAAAGAGCACCCTGATTACCAGTGTGGGTGTCATTAAACTGAGAGCTACTGTACACACTGCCAGATCAGAAATGTTACAGAGAGACTTGGAGGAACAACAGCGAGGATGGAGAAATAAGAAAAAAAAAATCATCCTGAAAAAAACCACAAGTTAGTAAGCTTGAGGAAACCAAAACAGAGAGAAACAGTGAATGGGATGGAAACTGGTGGAAAGCAGTATATTAGAAAATAAAGAAGGAGAGCTATGATGTGCTATGTGTGCTCCTTTTCATAGGAGCTGAGAGACAGGAACTGCTCAGTTCTTGTCTTACTTGTGAGTCTCCCTGGCACTGAGCCCCTTCTTGAGTTAGATCTTCCTTCCTCTAATGCTGAATTTCTTGAACTTTTACGGGATGTGGAGAGAGAAAATTCTGGTCAGTGCTGACACTAGGCAGGCACAGCAGAGCACTGACACATCTACAGTACTGGATATCTAAAATGACCTTGTAACACCATTGTACAGCCAGAAAAATCTAGAGGTTTCTTTTGCCACTCTTTAGCTAGATATTTTGATTCACAAGACATCACATTGGTTTGGCAAGTAATTATAAACAGCCACTGATACTGCAATGGCATTTCAGGAACAGGGCTGTGCCACTATGACATGGGCTGTAGTGTATGGAATAAATAAAGGAGACACTTAAACTACAGCTCAGGTATAAGCAGACAAATCCACGATATTCGGAACTAAATGAAAGCTATTCAACCTTCTCTTTCACAATCACCAATTTATGTACATTTCACAGTTTCCAAAAGTTTGGTTCCTTAATTATTTCTGCGAATTTTAACAGGGTTTCTGTTTTTCGGAAAAAAGACGTATCTGAATCAACAGTTTTCCTGGGTTTATGTTGAGCATAGATGCTGGAGACTACTTCTGGGAGACCTCTGCTGCTCACTACAGTCTGCTGTCATAGGAAAAAAAATCCCACAGTATATCTCACATATGCACTGTTTTCTAATTAAAAGATGGATTCTAATCTCATTTTCACCAATATAAGTCCAAGGATAATTTAAATGAAAATAATAGAGTTAGTCTGGATTCAGTCTATGGTAAATGAGACAAGGATCTTGGCCTAATCTCATAAAGGTCTCCCTTAAGATCTCCATTACCAACATTGGGTTTTTAGTGAAAAATGCACCACATTTTTGAAAGATCCCCTAGTGGGGAAAATTGGGATTTTTTAGCACATTAATTCTACGCAGTTACATTAAGACTTTTGGTCAGATCTCAGGGGACATGGTTACAATGTCCCGCTATCTCAGTTTACTTCCTCACTGATGACAGTAGAAATACACAAAGAAATGGCAAAAATCTTAACGTAAAATTAAATAGCTAGTTTCAGTTTGTGTATATTCTGAGTCTATAAGGAGAAAGCATAATTGCATAATTGCATCCAACGTATTGCTGAGAGATCCTAATTCAACCTGCAAGGCAGGAGATAGATACTGGTAATTGGTAGAGGTGCTTCAAGCTTTTGGGCTAATAATACAATCGTGATAGCACCTTATCCTGATTCTTCTGGAAGAGTTTGCCTCCTCTTTGCTCTTTCACAAAGGACCCACTATGAACAAGGTATCAGAGCTCTTAGGAACAAGCTCATGTTTCACTTGACAGACAGACCAGACAGAGGCAGCCTTTAGACAGTAGTTCAAAACGTTTTAGCTGGTTTGGATGTTTAAGAAGCATATTCTCAGTGCATTTTTGTAGAGATGTATATGTAAGCATGACTTCTTTTTTTTTACCCCCAAAGGTCTCAGTCTTAAATCACAGCTCTCCAGACTGTTTCAAACTCTAGTTGCAACTTCCTTCAGAGTTTATCATTGTTTTTTCAAGCACCAGTCACAAGGGGATGAAAATAATGAAAGGTGTTCTCCAGGTCTCAACACACTTTCCAGAGATTTCTAACTCAATCTTTAGTTCTTAATTTTGACAACCTGGAGACCTTACGCATTGTTAAAGAAATGATTAAACATCTTTGTCTTCTACGAGGAGATAAATTAAGACTAATCATGGTTTGGAAACACTAAAATATTTTTTTTCTACTTTAAATTCTGCCTTCGAAGATTCATCCCAAGAAATTAGCATTTGCACCTGCCTTCAATGTGGAAGTCAGAGCTATATAGCAAGGTATCCTAGAGCAATACATTTCAAGAAAGTTAGTCCAAGCCTTACTCCAGAGATGGCTCTATGTTCCTTAGTATACAGGATCTGTTCATGACTGAGTCACCCAGCAGAGCAAATCTGATACATAATCAAATGTGGGTACAGAATGACATTTCTATTGCATTAGCCAGAAAGCATGATTTGGAGTTTATGCTGACTTTAAGCTTACTATGGAAAGACAGATGGTATCTGATCCAGGTTTCTCAGAATAGTTAATTCATTAACATTTTGGAACAGAAAAGAATCAGTCAATTTATACCAGACTCTTACTTAGAACTAGGTGCTTATAACATTTTGATCCAGTCCCAAGAATTCTAGTTTTTTTTAATTTACTCTTACTAAAGAACAGTCTTCATCAATAAGTCTATGCATCTTGTAATTTTGTGCCTTCTAGAGAAAGGTTAATTACAGACCTGCATATCTGGTGAAATGTACCTCTCCAGTTCAGAGAGAGTGAGTTCCAGCAGGGAACTGCAGATGGACCTCACATGTAGGCTGCTAATGTTCACAGTGCTCTATTGAAAACACATGGTGATGAGAAGATAGGAAAAGGGTTGTAAGCCAAAGGTAAAAAACAAGGCAGCTCAAATATTGGTGTCATAACTGCAGTGACAAAACAGCCCTGAAGCACATGAAGAACGATTGTCACTGAAACACTGCTCTTCAAGCATAGTGGTTGCTGCCCACGCTTTAAGTGGTAGCGACTGTACTGGCTAGGTCAGGCTAATGCTGATTGTTATGTTCTGTATTGCTAATATACTGAGACTCCCAGGGGATTACAGTGGGTGAGGGTAACATCTGTCTTGTTACGGAGCTGGCAAAGAGTTTATTGCAACCTGCAGCTCTTCTTTATCTTTGCTTCCCTTCAAAGGAAATCTCCACAAATTCTCTTTCTGCACAGGTACAAATTCCAGATCCCAATCCATCCCTGACATGCTCCCTGGGACTGCAATCTCACTTTTTTATCTGAGCACACCTCATAAAACAATCTCAGTCAAGTAAGGCAGGAAAAAATAAAAAAAAGTCATGAAACTGAAAGAAGGATTATCTATTGATACAGAAAACTCCATTAAAAATGAAGCTCATACAAGGGATAAGAGTTGCCTTAGCATTAGTACTGGGTAAGGTGGAAGCAATTTTAAAAGCTTAGGATATGTCTATTATTTGGTTTGATATTATTGCTCTTTAAGAACCCATACAAATGTATGTCCTGCTCAACAGGGGTTTTCTAATTATTAAACAAGTGGAAAAGATGGCAGCTTTGAGCATCTGTGCACAGCTCTTAAGAAAATTAAGATCTTCCAATCCAGCCATAAAATCCAACTAGGAACCACAGAGTTTACAGCAAGAGTGGCAAAACCAAGAGGCTGTGACATTTCTGCATTAGAGGTAGAAGGACTGTTCTGAGAACAGATTTATACTGAATGTAGCTACTTAGTAAGATTAATGAGTATAAATCACATTGCATGGTGGTCAGTCTTCAGTAATTTAATTGAAACAGGAACTTATTTCAAGGTGATACAAAAGTTCCTTTTAAGTTTGGCTATAGAATTTTTTCATGGAGTAGAAGTCAACGAGTCATCAGGATGTAAAGGAAAAAAAGTAGTTATTTACAACATTTAACTTTAACCTCTGACTTATTCATTTGAAACCTCTTGACTAGAGAAAGGAAGTGAAGAAGAGAACAGAGTGAAAATTGTGTCCAACAAATCTCGATTAGATTGGATGGAACAGGTCTCATCTGGAAACATCAAGATCATGGACGGGACTTCCAGTACCATAAAAATGAAGAATGTCATGTCTCTGAACAAGTTAGATGGAGGCATTCAGAAAGTAGGAAAGAAATCCTGTTTCCCACCAATCACCACAAACAGAAATGGATGAAATCCAGAATGGAGCCTGGAGAACTGAGGGTAAAAGGAGAAAAAAATAATAGGAGATTTGTCTAGGCTCACAGAGGGGTCAATAACCAAAAAGCATGTCTGAACTTCATGGCATGCCCTGTGCCTGCTTAATCTTGGCAAGGGGAACTCTTGCAAGATCTTAGCTGGAAGTTTTTTGTCCTTTACAACATGCATATCAGAAATGAAAAGTTTTTTTATCATTGATGCAAATTATCAACGGATAGCCTTTGCAGAATCACAGACTGGTTTAGGTTGGAAAAGACCTTTAAGATCATGTGTGTGTCTATACTCTTTCCAAATAAATTGTGTGGCTTGTCATAAAATTATGAACCTGTAACAGCATGCTCTCTACTACAACGGTTTGCTGGGAGAGAGTAAATGGTCTGCAACTGGTCCATAACTTCAATTTTCAGCTTCATAATAATGATGCACAGCAATATTCCAGAAGTTAGGAGAGCTGATATGTTCCAGTGGTCCACTGCTTTAGGAGATCCAAGTAACAAGTAGATCAAGATGTAGATTTGTGGAAGGAAAAGTTCTACCACCATTCCTTACAAACCCAAGAGACTTTGAAGAACATAACTGTTAAAGGTATCACACAGGGAGAGGGAAATCTTTCAATATAGAGAGATTCCAAATGTTTTGGGGCTTTTCAGGTCACAACCAACACCCTGAAGCTAGCAGGCTATCAGTATGCAGCTGGAACTGGCTCTCAGCATGAAGCAGCGCTATAGAAGAGGACTGCCTCATTCAGCCGTTCTTACTCCACCCTCTGAATAGTCTCAAGGAGCAGCCCCATACAGAGAACACTAAAGCAGTCCCGTCTTTTGATAACTACAACTGTCATGACAAGTTGTTTTTATACTGACTTCCTGGAACATAATCTAAAACCTAAGTCCTGTTTTGCTGTGTTTTGATTTGTGTATTTACCCATGTGGACTGATTAGCCAGCCCCGCTCTAAGGTCAATACTTTTAACCTCCAACATAAGCAACAGCAATTTACTTTTAATCTTTCTGTGTTCTCAGTGAACCATGACCCCAGATTTTCTTCCCAGATTAAGTATCTGCTTCTTTTTTGTTACTTATTACGTCATTCTGACACTTTATGGAACTCCTGCAGTGTACAGTCATATACCTGCAAAAAGGCCAGTGTTAAAGACACTATGTGAAGAGTAGAGAAGAAAAAAAAAAGTTTCTTATAAAAACTATCACCCACAACAGCACGTTTCTATGGTAATACAAGACTGCTTTGGGTTGCTATGACAACTAAACCTTTAAAAGCAATAGCACAAAACCAAAGCAAAAAAAAAAATAATCATACAAATCTGGCATCATCACTGGTCTTCTCATTTTTTCAAATCATTCTCAGCCTTTCTACCCTACACAAAGACTAGATTGGGTGTTACAGTGATCAAGACTATTCAGAAAGAGGAAAAAAAACACTTGGCTTCACAGCAATGGGTGGGCAAAGCCTTTTTACCACCCATTTTTAGAAACAAGGACTAGAAGTGCTGGTCCATAGACTCATAGAACAGTTTGGGTTGGAAGGGACCTTAAAGATCATCCAGTTCCATCCCCCCTGCCTTGGGCAGGGACATCCCACTAAATCAGGCTGCCCAAGGCCTCATCCAACCTGGCCTTGAACACCTCCAGGGATGGGGCAGCCACAACTTCCCTGGGCAACCTGTTCTAGTGCATCACCACTCTCATGGTGAAGAAATTCCTCCTTATGTCTAGTCTAAATCAGCCCCTCTCCAATTTATAGCCATTGCCCATAGTCCTATCACTACAAGCCCTTGTAAAAAGTCTCTCCCCAGCTTTCCTGTAGGCCCCTTTCAGGTACTGGAAGATCGCTCTTCAGGTACTGGAAGGTCACCACAGAGTAAAACAAATAAAAAAGTGACAAGAATGACATTAGAACTAATTGCTAACTGCAGCCAAGTGGGAATGATATCTGTACTATCCACCTTGTGCAAGGCATGGGCCAAAATTACACTGAATTAAATGCTGGTTTAGCTCCTTAATGCTAATGTGTACTTAATTATTTCTTTGTTAAGTTTCTTCTTATAGGCTGATGCTGCTGCAAAGGAAATGCAGAAAATTTCTAGATATACATGCTCGCCTCTGCTTCACAGAAATTTACTGTGATATATGATATTCTTAGCTAATATCTGATGGGTTTCAAGATAAATAATCTTGACTAACTTGGCATGTGTTTCCACTTCTACCTTTTCCTATTCTTCCTTTCTTGCTCCAAATCCTGTATATTCACACCCACTTTCAAACTCCACAGTTTTCTCATTTACCTACCAAGTATGTCCACTTCCTATTGTTATGTTTGAAAGGATTATGTGATCATGGAATGGAACTGACCATGTACAAACATCTTCTTCTAATTCTGACAAAGTACCTCAAAACTTGTACCCCAGTAGGGCATCCCTTTGATCCCCTGCTTATGTTCTTCACCCTTCATGCACGTCACAATCTGGCTGAGGTCATCCAACTCTTTTTACCTGTGACCCATGCCACAGAGCTGAAAGGAGACCATATTTAAAGATTACTCCTCCAACTATTCACATCTTTTTTTAGTTAGCCTATAAAAGAAGCTGTAAGTTCAAAGCAGAAATATTTATGTAAATCAAGGAATACAGGAGCTAGACTTCTTTACTAATATAAGTCAGCATCACCTTGTTCCCTCCAATGTATTATCAAGCTAGGTAACAGCAGCTGAAATGTGCTCTCTCAGGATTTTAGGATACCAGTGTAGCAATATTCAGATCATCATTTCCTAGTAGTACAAGAAATTCAGAAAATACTGAAACTCTAAGTGCTATAAAAATTGGTGCTAATGTCACTCCAAAGCAGGTTGGCAAAAAGCCTGTAGACAGCTCTGCAGAATGCCACTAGGCACCAGCAATAATTGTATCCTGAAGCATGCAAGGAAGGAAGTAATATAACTGTCTATTAAATGTAACATGTGCAGGAAGACATGATAATGTCATGAATTAATGATGTTCAGGAGATCGTGAGCCAGTTTCAGAGATGATGTGCTTTTCAGTAAGCTGCTCTGAGCATAAACTGGCAGACATTTTGTGTTGATGACAGAAGAGTAGTAGCATCAATGCAGCCAAGGATAACTTTGTATGAGAAAAAGTACGACGGCTCACTTTACTGTAGGGTCCTGTTCAAAGTTACCAGTGTCTTAGCAGGGCAGAAGCAGTAAGCATGTCCTCAGCCTTGGGATGGTTCATACTCTTGCCTATTTGTCAACAGCATCACTGAACACCTTCTTTGCTACACACCGCCACCTCTGTTCCCATGAGACAAATTCTCTTGGTGTGTCACAATAGCACTTACTTGACAGTTTTGCCAGTCCCTAAGCAGAGAGAAAATAACACCACATACTCAGAGTTTCAGGGTTTCACTTAATTGTGCCAGTACTTAATGACTCCCAGGAAGCTGTTCTGCTGACATGTCCCAGGTCCAGGATGAATCCCAGCACCATGAGGACCAGAAACAGTTGACATAGGGCTTACTTTACACCAAGCAGGAATAGTATTTGCTTAGATCTTGAGATTCTTTTGACCATTCAGGCAGTGCAAAGGAACCCTAAACTGGCCTGGGTCTTCAGCAGAAAACACTAAATGTGCATCTCTTTTGCTGACGTGAACTTGCATGCCATTTGCCATAGCTATGAATTTTGCACTTCAGGTCCAAATTCTTTTCAGGACCACCTCTTGTGCAATGGAGATCGTTACAAATCACGATATTTGATACTTAAGCCCAAATTATTAATTTCACTATGGGTAAATGCAGGAAATATATAAAAAAAGTTAAAAAGAAAAAAGGAAATATATTAAAAAAAAAGATAAAAAGAAAAAAAAAAGAAAAAGATAAAAACATCCTCCATTAAGAAGAAAAGGAGAGTGATTGTTGTAGGGAACTCCCTCCTAAAAGGAACGGAGGGACCCATTTGCAGACCGGACCCGCTCCACAGAGAGGTCTGCTGCTTACCGGGGGGCATCAGTGAAGGAGGTAGCTAGAAAACTTCCTTCCCTGGTCCATGAGACAGACTACTATCCTCTGATAGTAGTCCAAACTGGTAATGATGATTTAGTAAACAGAAAGACCAAAGCCATCAAGAAAGACTTCAGGGCCATTGGGAAAATGATGGAGGGCTCTGGGGCACAAACAGTATTCTGCTCCATCCCAGGGCTAAATAGAGAGGAACTGAAAGTCAGGAAGAAAAATTCAATTAATGCCTGACTCCGAGCCTGGTGTGAGGAAAGGGGCTTCGGCTTCTTTGATCATGGGGTGGCTCATGCACCCCCAGGCTTTGTTACTAAGGATGGGACGCGTGTGTCTCCTAGGGGGGCTAACGCCCTTGATAAAAACCTAGCTAAGCTCATAAACTGAGCTTTAAACTAGATGTGAAGGGGGAAGGGGTTGAGACCAGGCTAGACAGGAGCGAGCATGGACGTGGGGCACTGGTGATTCGGAGAGGGTGTGCTGGTGAGGACCACCAGTACCACACAGAAAGTGGGGGTGAACATACCTGGGGATGGTAAGGAAGGTACGGGCACTCTGGCACTAGCTACTCCATTTACCAGGTAATTGGGAATGAACTCTGTTCCCTCTAAGAGGGCTGAAGGCTCAGCAGCTCAGCTGAAGTGCATTTACACCAATGCAGGCAGCATGGGTAATAAGAAGGAAGAGCTGGAAGCTGTCGTAGGGCAAGGAGCCTATGATGTTGTTGCCATCATGGAAATGTGGTGGAATGACTCATATAACTGCAGTACGGCTATGGTGGGGTACAAACTCTTCAGGTGTGATAGGAAGGGTAGGAGAGTAGGTGGGGTAGCCCTCTTTGTAAGGGAGGACTTGGACACCATTGAGATTGATTGTGGTGATGAGGAGATTGAGTGCCTGTGGGTTAAAATCAGAGGAGCCCACAAGAAGGTAGATTTTGTGATGGGAGTCTGTTACAGACCACCCAACCAAGGAGAAGCAGCTCATGAGCTCTTCTATAAACAGCTGGGGTTAATCTCTACATCAATGCCTCTTGTTCTTGTGGGAGACTTCAATCTTCCTGATATCTGCTGGAAGTACAATAGAGCAGAAAGGAAGCAGTCTAGGAGGTTCCTGGAGTGTGTGGAAGACAACTTCCTTGCGCAGCTGGTGAATGAACCTACAAGGGAAGGTGCCCTCCTGGACCTGCTGTTTGTGAACAGAGAAGGCCTTGTTGGGGGATGTGGCAGTAGGTGGACGCCTAGGACTAAGTGATCATGAGATGATAGGGTTTTCTGTTCTAGGTGAAGTGAAGAGGGTGGTTAGCAGGACAGTAGCATTAAATTTCCAGAAGGCAGACTCTGAACTCTTCAGAAGGCTGGTTGGCAAAGTCTCATGGGAGACAGTACTTAAGGGCAAGGGAGCCCATGAGGGCTGAGAGCTCTTCAAAAAGGAAATCCTAGCAGCTCAGGAGAAAGCCATCCCCATGTTTCGGAAAAAAAGCCGGCAGGGAAAAAAACAGCTTGGTTGAACAGAGAGATCTTGAGTGATATCAAGAAGAAGAGAAATGTTTATGAGCTCTGGAAGAGGGGTCAGGCCTCTTGGGTGGACTACAGGAGGAAAGTGAGATTCTGTAGAGAAAAAATCAGAAGGGCTAAGGCTCAACTAGAAATCAGATTAGCAAAGTCTGTGAAAGATAACAAAAAATCCTTCTATAAATACATAAATAATAAATGGAGGACTAGGGAGACCATACAGTCCCTATTGGACGCAGAAGGAACAACAGTGACAGGGGATGAGGAAAAGGTACTTAATGCCTTCTTTGCCTCAGTCTTTAATTGTAAAGAAAGTTGTTCCCTTTGTGTACAAGCCCAGGAGCTAGAGGAGCAAAATTAGGCTCCCACGATCCAAGAGGAGGTCGTCAGAGCCTTGCTTGCCCAACTAGACACCCACAAGTCTATGGGGCCGGATGGGATTCATCCAAGGGTATTGAAGGAGCTGGCAGATGTGCTGGCCAAACCCCTTTCCATCCTCTTCCAACAGTCCTGGAAGACTGGGGAAGTCCCACTGGACTGGAGGCTGGCTGATGTTGTGCCCATCTACAAGGGTCGCAGGGAGGACCCAGGGAACTACAGGCCTGTCAGTCTGACCTCAGTGCCAGGGAAAGTCATGGAGCAGGTGATCCTGAGTGCTATCATGAAGCACATGCAAGAGAACCAGGTGATCAGGCCCAGTCAACATGGGTTCACAAAAGGCAGGTCTTGCCAAACTAACCTGATCGCCTTCTATGACAAAGTGACTCGGCTGCTGGATGAGGGAAAGGCTGTGGATGTGGTCTTCCTGGACTTCAGTAAAGCCTTTGACACAGTTTCTCACAGCATTCTGCTTCGGAAACTGTCAGTCTTTGGCCTGGGCAGGCGCACACTCTTCTGGGTGGAAAACTGGTTGGATGGCCGGGCCCAGAGAGTGGTGGTAAATGGTGTGAAATCCAGCTGGAGGCCAGTGACAAGTGGGGTTCCCCTGGGCTCAGTGATGCCTCCAGCCCTGTTCAAGGTCTTTATCAATGACCTGGATGAAGGCATCGAGTGCACCCTTAGCAAGTTTGTGGACGACACTAAGCTGGGTGGAAGTGTTGATCTGCTGGAGGGTAGGGAGGCTCTGCAAAGGGATCTGAACAGGCTGGACCGCTGGGCTGAGACCAATGGGATGAGGTTTAACAAGGCCAAGTGCCGGGTCCTGCACTTGGGGCACAACAACCCTATGCAGTGCTACAGACTAGGAGAAGTCTGGCTAGAAAGCTGCCTGGAGGAGAGGGACCTGGGTGTGTTGGTTGACAGTGGCTGAACATGAGCCAGCAGTGTGCCCAGGTGGCCAAGAAGGCCAATGGCATCTTGGCTTGTATCAGAAACGGTGTGACCAGCAGGTCCAGGGAGGTTATCCTCCCTCTGTACTCGGCACTGGTGAGACCGCTCCTCGAATCCTGTGTTCAGTTCTGGGCCCCTCACCACAAGAAGGATGTTGAGGCTCTGGAGCGAGTCCAGAGAAGAGCAACAAAGCTGGTGAAGGGGATGGAGAACAGGCCTTATGAGGAACAGCTGAGAGAGCTGGGGGTGTTTAGCCTGGAGAAGAGGAGGCTGAGGGGAGACCTCATTGCTCTCTATAACTACCTGAAAGGAGGTTGTAGAGAGCAGAGTGCTGGCCTCTTCTCCCAAGTGAAAGGGGAAAGGACAAGAGGGAATGGCCTCAAGCTCTGCCAGGGGAGGTTTAGGCTGGACATTAGGAAAAATTTTTTCACAGAAAGGGTCATTGGGAACTGGAACAGGCTACCCAGGGAGGTGGCTGAGTCACCTTCCCTGGAGGTGTTTAAGGTACAGGTGTGCGAGGTGCTAAGGGGCATGGTTTAGTGTTTGATAGGAATGGTTGGACTCGATGATCCGGTAGGTCTCTTCCAACCTGGTTATTCTATGATTCTATGAAAATACAGAAAAGTTGTGGACATACATGAACCACATACATGTGGTTCCTGAATTTTACTGTATGTTTATCAATCACCATTTGGTATGTATCTAGTCTAGGACAAAAGTCTTTTTGTTGTTAGCAGTGTCTCAAAGCACATAAAAGATTTACTTTGAGGAAAGGATCAGAGGGAGAAAAGCTCCTTCATTTAATTCAACTGCTTGGCCCATGCTGAATGCTAGACAGAGATTGCTGCAGAGAACACAGAGTACAGCAAGCTTGAGATTTAAGTAAAATAAAGACACTTGGTAGGTGCAGAGTGAAGAAGGCCATTACAGATATACCTACTTCGTTCTTTTAGCTAGTGGGTTAATATAAGGGGTTCAAACATCCCCAATTCTCTAGATTGCTTGGGAAAGGAAACCCGTGAGGTTTCTATTATTTCCACAACATTGGACTGATTGATTTCATTTACATGTCTAACTTTTAGTTCATGCAACTTGCCACTAATTTTGCTCATGGTGCATTTGTACACAGCCTTAGTTCAGGTATGTAACAGATCGGTTTAATTTTGTACACTTTTTTCCCTCTGCCCTAGTTGTGCAGAGAGCAATACCATGCACTCAGCCTGCTGATGGGATGATCATACCATTGACCTCCAGGCAACACATTCTACCTTCCAGCTTGAGCCCGTGAGACAGATATTCCCTATGCCACTTTACCCTATACAAACCACGTGCTACCAAGGACAGTATTACAGACATAATTTGCAGCACAAAACCAAAAAGCACAAAAAAGGGTGAAACCTTGAATGAGAGCTTTGTAATTGGAAATGGGGCTAATACAGAATAGGGTAGGCTCAGAGAATACGCCTGGTTCAGAGAGGAAGAAAACAGAATATCATGTTATTACAATGCATGCACAGAGAACTGTGAAAAGCATATTTGCTTGATAGATTGCATGTGATTAGAAAGAAGGCCTTAGGCACAGAAACCTACCTATTAAATATCTTTCTTCCTTTGGTCCTAGTAATCTATCTATCAAACCTTAGAGTAAACTTCATTTGTTAGGTGAATGACCTATGTGTCTCTCCTGCTTGGCTTTTTCACACATCCAGAGGTGAGTCATAATTACACATTATTAATTGGAATGATGGACAGGTCGCCACTCCCTCAATATTCACTGCCAGTTAATACACTTGCTCTGCTTTACTGTCACCTAAGAAATGCGGAGTGACTGGCCAGAGTGATTAGTGTATGGACTTAATTTGTGTGCAACACCCAAGACAACTGGCAGACATTGGGGTTTGGGGCTTTTTAATAGCCCTCTAAAAATAAATTTAAAAAGTCGTGATGCGGCAGATTACTAAATGTATCTGAGAGGGAGCACATCTGTAATTGTATGAGAAGGTGAACAGATTGCGGGAGAAAATTATCAGCCCAAAACATTTATCAGTGGACAGCATCTCCTGGCTATTTTCTCCTTTTTAGCTGAGATGGGAGGGGGCTGTTATTATTATTTCCCTTCTCAGTTTGTTCTCTCCCACAGTTCTCATAGGTTATCATTTCAGCACAGCCTACTGGCATCCCATCCCCAGAAATACAATTTTCCTCTGCCAAGAACAAACACACAAAGCAGAAATAGTCCTTCTCCCAGTGCCTACCCTCTGGGAGCTGGATCTTCCAGGTTCTGGAAAGCCACAGCTTCTGTTAGTCAGGGCTGATGAGGATATGCAGCTTGCTCCTGTGACGCTGCACTCTGCCCATATTTCTCCCAAGAAATACTTACAAGACAATTCAAAAAGCTCTAGGTCCTTTCTCCATGGATGGAGTACTTGAGACTAATAGAATTAAAGTCTCTTTAAATCCTGGAGAAAGAGCTTAGAGGAGACAGAAACTGTCTTTTGGTTTTTTGTTTTTTTTTTTTTTGCTTTATCACTGGTTGAGTCATACAATATTTAGTTTGGTTGTTTGATACATCATAGCATCAAAGCAAAAAAGACAGTTGTAGAATGAGTGACAGGTTAAAAAAGACTAGAGAAAAATAATGCAGAAAAAGCCTTAGACTGATGCTGAGAAGGTAGAAATAAGTCCTCAAATTTTCAGCGTTGCCAAGAAGATTTTGTTATAAATCTTGTAATATGGGTGGGTCTTATCTTGAAAACTGCAGTTGTGGTATTGAAAGATGACAAAAGAATATCAGCTTTCATTTTTAATTAAAATATTCCTAGGTGCAATGGGACAAACTTGAAAACATGACCAAAGGACATTCCTTGGAAATCAAAACTGAAAAATAAAGAATTCAAATATTTTATTTTATTTTACTTTATTTTAGAATTCCCCCACCACGAATTATACCCAATTTCTATGCACTGTTGGCCTTTCACTCCTAAATATTTCTGCCTGGTGGCAGAAACAGACAAAGAACCATTCGGCTAAAAAAGAACTACAGATGTTTCAGAAACTGCAGCCACTCTATTTTGGCAGCAACTTATAATCACAATTTTCTGATTATGTCCCTTGTCACATTAAAACTGACAAACTAGAATGTGCACATGCTGATCCATATAATAAACTCTCTCCTCTGGAGCTCATTTACTGAGGTCAACTTTCTTACATACTGCCTTGTCAATAAAGAAATATCATGGAAAAGCAATCTGCAATTAGGAAAAAAAAAAAAAGGTCTTCCAGACAGTCACCTTATCTGACATGCGTGGGGAAAAGAAGTGTTTTTCCTCAGTCCTACAGAATCATTAAGCCTTATGTCTTTGCTGGAGCCCCTCCTAATTAAAATCAGAAAAATTAATATCCAACCACAGTTACAAACTTGTCTTCTTTCCGAGTATCATAAATCCTTACTTTCTTTGGCTTTTCACCAAGATAAATCTATGTTCACTCCTGTAGTTTCACACACAGATGATAACAGCATCATGAGACAGAGAAGCACTACACACCCCGACATTTCTATCAGCTATAGCTAACAAATAGGATTCTTTATCAATGAGGCTTCAAAGCTTCTGCAGCAGAAAAGAAGAAAATACCACGATATAACAATCAGGGATAGAAAATCTTAAGCAGATAGAGTCTCCACAGGGACCTTTTCAAAGAGAAAATGTATTTCATTTGCGGAATAACCCTAGAGTGAGCTATATACTGCAGTCTAACCATTAAACACTTACACAAGACTTGCAGAAACTAACAGATGTTCCTTTTATGAGCAAAGACAAGTGCCATTCGGCCTTTTTAGACACCTATAAAAATTCAGGTAATTTTAAGCTATTTTAATAGCTGCCTGACAATTTTATTAATGCACTCTGCTACACTATGATTCTGTTCCCTTCACAAAAAGACTGACTCAAACCATAGATTTTTACACGCGCTAAGGTACATGTTGCTAATGCCTTCCTCTTGATTATCAAGAAAAGAAAACCAATTGTACTGACCAGAAGGAACAGAAAGATCTCTGCAGGATTTAACACAAACAGTGTGTCAGCCTGTAGAGATCCTATCTCAAAATGATCTGTGGAAGCTTTAATGATTTACTCAGTGTAAACTGTCAGACTGAACTACAGAACCTGCCCAGAATCAATTCTGTGGCTCAAATCCTGGCTTCAGCCATAGGTGACAAGGAATTTTCAATTTTAATCTTGGCAACAACTGAATATTTTACATCATCACAAGAAGAGGGTACCTATAAAAAGTACAATCTTTGCAGGAGAAGGGCCTAGGTCTATGACAGGTATAGTTTATTAAAATGCTGCTTCTCTGATAGAGCCAAATTCAGGGAAATTTATACAGCACCTGCTGACTCTCCCTGCCTCTCACTGGTGCCATCAGCATCTCACTTTCTGGCACACTAAATTCACACACAAATGAAAAGTTATGCATGCATTTGATATTACAACCTTATGCATAACAGTTCTTGTAGGAATATTATTACTAAACCACCTACACAAGATGTTGAATTTTGTGATGGTTGTTATTTTTTTTGTTTGTTTGCTCTTTTTCCTGAAGAAGCTGCAAAAATAGAATGAACCTAGATTGTTACCTCAGGCATTCTGCAGAGCAACATGCCAAAGCACCCACATACTGAGTGTTTGCAGATTTTAAGTTTGGGATTGACTATGTGCCAATCCCTCTTCAGCTGTGGGAACTTGATTCTGCACCAAAATTGTTGTTGACCTTTTCTGGTATTTGTGATGTCAATCTGGATTTGTATCATTGTTTGAACTCCCGACACAAAGCAAGCAGCCTCTATAGCATGTTTTTATTCATGCAAAGTATATAGGAATCCCAGTGTTCCTATCAACCTTCCCACTTCTCCTTGGATGCTTGGTTAATAGAGGTAAGTGATTCTACCTTAATGCCTTCATCAGCTTTCCAGAGAAGATTTATTTGAACAGACGAACACTAATTATGGCTTCTATTCTCTGGGTGACTTAATCTACAGGTAGAGTTATTTGAAATACACTAGTTGTGTACTCCCCAGTCTCTATTGTTAAAACGTTCATCATACTAGGTAGCTGGATTGTGATACTAACACATTGTAGTAGTAGAACATCACTGTTCAGTATAGCCTCTGAGTCACTACGGGTTCTTATAAATACTTAATACAGAGGCCCTTAATACTGATCTCTACAGGGATTATTCAGATCTCATTTGTGCGTCCCAGCTGTGACTTATACCTAGATAGCCTAAAGGAACCAGGCAGACAGAAGAATTGTCATTTGACACTAGGTAAAGCATAAAGACCATCTCCTGCTATGTCTACATACAGCAGCCATGACAAAGAGGCTGTGATCCTGACTGGAACTGCAGCTTGTAACACAAATAGTTACAGCAGCTGTTATAGTTAGGTTCCAAATAAATTCACAATCCAATTTACAATGAATGCTCTTGAGAATCCATATTTAACATGCAGTTAAAGTAAAAATCAGAAGTTTGGAAAAAAAGACCCCACATTTCAATTCCAAGAGTCTGCATGAGCAAGAATAATAAAACAATTATCTAATGTGGCCTTTAAAAGAACTTTAAGATTGATGGCAAAGAGCATAGCTATGGACTGCTTATTTTCTTGGAAGAATTCACTCAATTTCTGCAATAAAAGCATATTGGTTACACTAATCCTTGCTGTCTGAAATGCTTTACAGCACTTTATCCAAGAATGCATATGATCTCCAGTCCCACTCTTTTGCCCTCAGGCTAGGTGCTTTCTTGAGTGTAGAACTGTCAAAATCCAGTGAAAGATGAATAGAAAACATAATCAGTGTCAACTAAGTCACACAAAACAGGCATGACAGGTTATCTTCACCAGACTGTCTGTGAACTTATACCTTTGAAGTGAGTATTTTGGGGGTATATATATATCTGTCCTAGAGAAACAGGCTGCTTATCTTTGGGAGAGCAAGAGAGAATGAGGCTAAAGCAGAAATGTCCAAATCCCAGCTGAAAAGGTGCATCTGAGTCTTGAAATTTAAGTTATTGATTCCCAAAGACATATTTATGCATAGAGATTGAAACTTGCATATAAAAGGAATAATAATCATACAAACCCCAGTAACAGTCAAGAGAAATTTTTAAATGTTACATTGCTTGAGAGACACTTTTCCAGGCTACTGAAGAGAGGTGTGGATTTCTCCCAGAGCCTAAGGTTGCCACTTCAAAGAAGAGATTTTCAAATAAAATCACGTATGTACAGCCCCAATTTGTGCACTCAGTTACAGAATAGTTGGATCATCTATTGTAAGGGCATATGCAAGTAGCTTATCTGAAAAGGGCAGAAGAGCAATAATTTACAAAGGAATCATACTCCTTTTTTTCCATCTAAAGAGCGTATGTAACAGTAGCTTTACCACCAAAAATATTAAGTTACTATGGAAGAGTCTGATCATTTCAGCAAGTCTTAAGATGACTGGAAGAAGAACCTTTGCAGAACAAAGTATTGCAGGTGAGATTTAAAACTTATCATGGGCCTTTCTACACAGCAAATTGAACATGGTTAAACTGTAAGACAATCCTGAATATGAGTTTCTTCCAACCATGGTGTCCTTGAGAAAAAGAATCTGAGCTATTGGCCTCTCTTTGTCACTGTTTTTGTTGAGAAGAATCTTCTGGGCACAGAAAGAATCCTTGACTCTAGCATCTTCTCTCTCTTTACCTGACCTGTGTGGCTGTAAATTGGAAGAGGCTGAACCAGACTATCTTATTGGTTATCCTGCAGCAACCTGCTGCCTTTCCTGAATGGATGTGAAAAATTCTTCTAATTGCTCAAACATCCTAGTCCAAGGAGGTTGGTAACAGCTACTTCGAGCCAACAAGTGGGTGTTAGAACATTTCTAGAAAGAAAGCCTGTGGTTCTAAAGCTGCCCTCCAACCTTGTCAGGTTCCTTTGGAAGCTAGAACTTCACTTCATAGAAGTTTTATTTCTCTTCTGTTTAAGTAATAGTTAAACAAACATAACAGATTTGTCTCAAAGAAATCTTCATTAACTTACTTGGGACTACTGAGGGAGAAACAAGGATAGGATTGAAACATTAGTTTAAAAATAGATCCTTTAAAGGGATATTTGGGGCTAATGACATGAGACATCCTTTTAATAATTTTTTCAGTGCTGGAAGGAGAAATAAAGAGGGACTGAGGACAAACTGAAAATCATATGATTTAAACCAATCTTTCACAAACCAGAAAAGGAGCAACAGTATCCCTCCAAATGACTTGCCCTTGTTTTCCAGGATAACCCATTTCCATCGAGTCTTTGCCTAATGAGACTATGCCCTATGACACAGGCTGGAGAACAAGTTCTTGCTTAGACACTTTCACTTCCCTCTCCTCCCTAACACTTAGCATCATTACTTTGGGTGTACATGCCTTCCAAAACCATCTCCCATTTTGCTCAACTCCTGAGGCTGTGAGACTGTGCCATTAATTCTTTCTTTGTGCATGACCATCTGGGAGATGAGCAGATGTAGACACTGACCGATCTATTGCCAGGATTAAAAAAACTGTGGAGAAACAGGTGGTCAGCCAGAATTAAAAAGACAGACCAGACAACTTACAAAATCATACATTTGGGAGTTGTGATACGCGTGTTATGAGGGCTGGCAGTAGCACAGGGATTCTGTTGCTATGTGTATGTTAGAGTTTTTCACAGCTCTAATCACCATAAAAACCTTGTCTAGCTCTGTGAAGTCGGACTTACACCCACTATTTTACTTCAAGTAATTACCCTTCTCCATGTTCCCATATTTTTTGTCTGTATTTTTTTCAGTGTTAGGCCTGCCTATCCTCCATATTCCTTTCTTTACAAACAGTCTTTATGCCTGGTTTCTTTCCCCAGTAAAAAACAAGGGACCTTCATTGAAACTATGGCAGAAAATATAAGCAAGGAGAGGATCCCCCTCATTGCCTCAATTTGAACTTTGCTGTCTTTGACCATGCAGTAATCCATGCCCAAGTTCCATTCAGACACAGTTCTTTACCTGCTACCTCATGCTAATACACTATATTCAGTGAAATATTACTACTAATGGACAACAGCACACGATGAGACAGTACAATAGCACAGTTATTACTCCCTATACGTACATTTATGTAAATTATGGCTGTCAAAGTATATGTTTATATGAAGCTCAAGGTTCAGTGTAGGGAGCAGCTTGGTGAAGAGGTCTGAACAACACCTGAAGAGGAGGAAAAACTTTATATTCCTTCGTGAAGCAAATTTGTGAATATTTCAGTTAAGTAAGGTGATTCTTTTGGCCTGCAAAAGGGATATCAATGTATCCAGAGAAGGGAAAGGAAGTAAATGTATTGAGAAGCAAGTACTAGCACTCAGTCCTTGACTGCAGAGCTGAAGATAATAGCTCCTGCCCATTAGCTGGGTACTGCGAAAGGCAAAGAGGTCTTGTGGATTTCAGCATGGGACAGATACGACAAAAGTGCTCTTTTTTCTGTCACCTTTGTAACAGAATAGTTTATTTTGGCCTCTGTAAATAAATAGTACCATTTGCCTAGGCTGACTTTGCTTGAGGTGATTTTTAGAGAGCTGATGATATGCATCAAGGCTACACTTTTACGGGCCTGTAAACCTTCAAACCAGAATACTGGAATGCCTCTGCACTTATCAGCACACCATTATATATCTGAGGGCAAGAGGAGAACAGTAGGGTATATCTCTGACTCTGAAAAGCTGGCAACACTGGAGCCTCGGAGAATTAAATGGTTTTAGCAGTGTGTTAGCCAGGAAAGTACTCTGTTTTGTGGCAGGTTAGTAGGGAACTTTCTATGTGACCATATTCTTACACGGTTACACAGAAAGCGTCCTTTCTTGGTTAAATTATCAAGGAGTTTTTCAAAGAGCTATGGGAAATGGGGACAGGTAAAGAAAACTACTTTAGGTGGATACTTCAAATCCAGCACCCTTCATCAACTCATTAAAAGGAACAAGCAGTAACTCATTTGTATTCACATGTATAAATCTGCTCTCTTCATCTTCCTCCCTGATCCAAGTATGATCCTAACTTCATTCATTTTCAGTGTTAACATGGAAAAATTATACTGAAAGTAATAATTAGGCTTTATTAATAATAAGTAATACAAAACAAGTTATTCCAAGTATTGAATACCAATAGGTGCTTGAATGGTAGGTCACTACAGCATCATCGTAATTTTCTTTATCACCTAACGTATTGTCAAGCTCTCACCTGTCCCAAATAATTAACCAATAAAACCAACTACATCAATAACCAGCATTGTTGATCATTCCATATGGAACATCATTGAGGAAAGAGCTGGTAAAAATAACATTTATATGCAAAGACCAAAAGATTGAAAACATTTAACAAATCTCAGATAGCCCTTTTACCCCCATTGTACTGTTTGCTTTACAATTCTCCCTCCCCTACAAGTAATGACAGTGAAAAAATCATTAGAATACCTTTGAACTTGTGAAAGACGGCCCATAGCTCAGCAATGTCAGTGGCAAATGTTATGTCTGTGTCGAGGACAATTACTCGCTCAAGATTGGAAGGTAGAGTCTTGGTCAGAACCAACTTCATCAGCCCGTAAATCCCAGAGTAGTGTTTGTTGGGGATCCAAGACACTTCCGACTGAGAGGAAATGGAAAGTAGGAAAGAGGAAGAAAAAATAATCTTCATTAGAGAGAGAAATTCTGAAACTAGTTTCTTGTAATAGTGGAAGATCTCTGAGTAACAGCAATATAAGACCATAAAATGCCAGGGAAAGAAATGTCTGAAATCCTGGTTTTAAAGTAACTTCAGAAGCTCTGAAGTATACTAAGTTTCTGAAAGCTTTTAAATAAAAAAGTTCTTTGAGGCAACCACTTTACACAATATAATTAAAATTTGTTCAGTCTTTCCAACTTGGTACAATCCATTCTGAGACATCAGTGTATCCTGATAAAAATGAAATATATTTTTAATACAAAACTTCAGGTGTATTGTACATAGCTTTCATTTTCAAATGAAACAAAAACTTTATGTTTGCCATTCCCAAAATTTTCTGATTCTGAAGGAGAAGCAACAAATATAATTTTTTCCCCTTCTATTTCTTACAGATTTAGAGATCAGATTTTTGAAAAGCCAGTCATTTGGAATAATGGCCCAGAAAACTGCAAAACATTTGTTTCCCTTAAGCCTTACATATTTAATTTATAACTACTGACATCACACAGACATGCTCAAAAGTGGAAGAATGTATTTAGCTAAATTTTTTTGTTTGCTATATATTGAAGGGTCAAACCCAAACTTTTACATTTCTTCAGTGAGGTCTAAACAAAACATTTCTACAGCTTCTCTGCTGGGAGACTAAACTCAATCTTTCACTGTGCTACTGGCACTAGCATGTTCCAGGGGCTATGTTTCATTTTCTTTCTGTGAGACTCAACTTCTCAAATATAAAAAGTCACTGCTGAAAGTGGGACATAGAAGTTTTTGAAAAGTTCCTATTGCCCTGTCTGCAACTCCTCTTGTTTAATGTTTTACAGGCCATGCACTACAATTCCCAGATATTAAGTTTTCCCCTGAGTCATGCTCCAATTAACTCAATTTCTACTTTGTCTACAGGTGACCCGAGGGAGACAGATTTCACGATTTGTCCTGGCATGTTATACTTGGGACAAAACAGGCAGAAATTAAAGTATTCATAAAACTGAGAAGATCTATTTAGTTGTTTAACTGTCTCATATCTATTCAATAGCATTATAAAGTTTATTATGTGAAACAGCTTTTGATCAGAAGAGCCCATTTCTTCCAAATTCCTTCAAGGAAACCTTCCCATAACAGAATAGGTTCCTAAAATTTATTTGGAATTTGGAAGAGTGGTTGAAGAAAGGCTAATTATAGCTGCTTAGAGTGCATTTCATCTTGAATATAAAATAACAAGGCCTCTGCCCATGTAAGCTGACCTGCTCTTTTCCCTTGAAAATGGCACACAACTTTCTGCTGTATTCTCAGCATTCCTGTACCACGGCAGAGCTTTCTCCCACTGCTATGTTCATTAAAAAGAGTGAGGGTACTAGAGCAAACCTTTAAGGAGAAAGGTAAAACTTTTAAGAAGAAAGGCAGAAAAAGCGGATTATCTTAAAACAACCCAAACTAAAGGGCAAATTTAAGTGTGAAGTTTGTTTTTTTTTTTCCTTAGAAATCCATTTGTATTTGTCCTTCTCTACGCATATAATTCATATGTAATCATTTGCATGTACATTCTGGCTGGAATTGTCACCTACACACATATACGTATTATATACTTGTGCTCCATGTATGTTGTGTACTGTAGAATGCCAGAAGTAGCACAAGCAAGGAATCCTAGGATACTGGTATAAACCACTAGGAAGGAAATTAGAGAGTTAAGTAACACACAGTGTGGTTTAACATACGGGTCTGCAAAGCCATCATTCTTATTTCATTCTTCCTCGCTTGCCCTCTCTGTAATTTGCATGGTGCTTTCTCTAGCCTAGTTAAAATGGCCCAAATGCAGAATGTTTGTGAATGATTGGCTTTACAAGCTAAATCTGAGTTGTCTTCAGAGAACAAATATTCCTAGAAGATACAGAGGGAACAGAAAGAAACCCAAACCAGTCAAAGAGGAAAGTGAAACAAAACAGTGTGACATCTTTTGCCCTTTGTATAATTCCCCATTCAGGAGAAATAGCATGCCTCAGATCTCCAGCTCTCAGGATCTGTACTTTTGTTCATGAGAGAAGAGGAAAGAAAGGCATTTAGGTGGTGCTGACCGTGATTCTTTCAATTAAGCTAACTGAAGTAGTATCTTCTCACTAAAGATCTTTCACTAAAACTCTTCTTTATTCTTTCCATAATTAAAGAATGAAAATATATTAAATTATCTAAATTTTTCAGTGCTGCTGGCTATTAATATAGAAATTACTGGCCCATGAGTCTGCACACTGTACACAGCTGATCACTTGGGTAAATGCCAGAGAAGCAAGAGCAACAGCCTCCGTGTCCAGTGATGCTTTACCACAGAGCTGTCTTCCCTAACTATGACTATCTCTGGAAAAGACGGCTAAAGCACAGTGGCTGCGCACAGCCTAACTCAGCTTTTTCACAGTTGCTACCACTGTATAAAATGTTCATTAGAGTTAGCAGAAGTGCCTCTTTAAGGAGAGAAGTCTAATACAGAAATATCACTTAAAATCAAGCCTCCCAGCTTCAGTGATATAGAGGGAACAAAACACTAGCTCCTTGTCTGTTCGTGAAATAATTGAATAGTGACTACATTCCCAAGTAGGCAAGTATTTTTATTCTTAAAAACACTTGGGCCTGGTTGCCCATACATTGAGATCAAAGAGCACAACTCCTATCAAGTTATCACAAATATATTCAGCCAGACTTCAGTTCTTACACTGTGTATCTTTAGAGAACTGTAGTGAGTTTTTTCATTTTTTTTCCTTAGTACACTATTTTTTCCCCCACAATCACGTGATGGGGAAATTTCCTCATGCTTCCCAGGTGAATACTAATTACTCTGTAGCTGTAAGTGAAATCTGTATGTTGAGTCTCTCTGAAGGGGGTGGAGACTTGGTCTTGTAGACTTATCAGACAGCAAGTTTGGAAAACACTGCCAGCATGAATAGAATGACAGTGGGAACACCGACCAACAGGAAAGGACAAACAACTTATGGGTGCCTATATTATGTAAGATCAAAAGTCCATCAGGCTCAGTAGCCAGCATCTGATAGTGGGTGGTGGCAGGTGCCTACTGAAGAACCTAAAACCAGGCAAATTCTACAGCAATACCATCCACATATGTACTTCCATGATCTGGCACCGAAATTTGGAGACAGAGGTGGCACTTTTCTCATTAAAAGCTTTTGATGCATTTTTCATCTGTGAATTTTGTTGATTTTTGAATTCCTGTAAGTTTTTAGCAACCACAACATCTTGAAGCAGAGTGTGCCACAGTTTATTTACTACTCCTGTTTGTTTGGCTATCTACCAACTTAATTTGGGTCACATTTGTTTTCACAGAACTACCAGAACAGCAAACTTATTTCCCTGAGCAGTTGTGGCTAATTCAGAACGCATTACTGTACAGCTAAAGTTAGGATTCCTTTTTCACATGTGTCTTATTCTGCAATTACTAACAGCTGCCATTTAATCCTCATTGGGATAATGGCAAAGAAAACAGCTCTTAGAAAGAAAAATGTGGGAAATAGGATGCTGGTTTGGGTGCCAGTCATAAGCATAATTGTGGAAAAGAAGTGCTCTGGCTGAGCAAGGAGAAAAATGCATTTTGAAGTTATGTGCCAGGATGAGATACAGTTTCATATCAGCTAAAAGCCTAATTAATTAAATTAAATTATTATTACATTTCTGTTGAAACCTCAGGCTCTGGAAGGTCATCAGTCTTACAGGCTAAGATACAATGTTTGCAAATAGATTCTGCTGCACTCACCTTTCTCTTTGAGGCATCACTAAAATTATGGCAAACAGAGCAATAAGGTGAAGCACAAGAAAAGAGATAATGCATTTTCTGTCTTGTTGCTGGTTTATGTATACACAGACTGGGAGCACAAAAAGAGTCAAGCACAGAAGCAGAGGAAAGCCAAACTAACATTCTGTAGGACTGTTTCTGTCATTACTTACTATCTACTCTTAAGTACTGGAAGCTGACAGAAAACTTAACAGCCTGGCTTGTTATGTGCTTCCTGAATTGGGATAGGGTATATAACAGTACCATTAAACAAAGCACTCAAGTTGTAGCTAGACAACTACACAAACATGAGAGACTGCATTTCTCTTTCAAATGCAGCCCTTCCCCAGCTGACCAGCTCTGGTTACCTCCCTATCCTGACTTCTCCTGTTAAACAGATTTCAGTCCATACAGCATCAGGAATCACAGAATGGTTGAGGTTGGTAGGAATTTCTGGAGGCCACCTGTCCAAACTCCTCTGCTCAAGCAGGGCTACCTAGAGCTGGTTGCCCAGGACCATGTCCAGTTGTCTCACTGTCCCACAGAACATATAGCACTGTAGCATCCCCTAAGCTACAAAAACTGCTTCCCATTCAGTGTGATAAAATGAGGGAAGTTTAGCTGATGAAGTCTTTTCCCTGGCAGCATGTCCTTAAACACTTCACACTGGAAAAATGCAAACTTCAATACTGTATTGATTTTCTCACTACATTCGCTGCATCTTTCCTCAGGAAAAAAATCAATCAAAATAATCCTCAGCTATGACATAATATCCTCATCCCCCTCCAAATAAAAGATGCCTTTTCTGCTCATCTGACTTTACAAAAGTACCACTAGGGCCAGTATCTTGCAAGAGCCTGAAGGTCAGGCTGGCTGTACTGATACACCAGGCAGAAAAATAGCACACATGGAAGCAGAAGTTGCCACTTGCGTGCACCTCTCTCAGAGATGGGTTAATAAATGGGTTAAATAAACTCAAATCCCACTGCCACCCAGACTTACTGGCTGCAAGTTCACTGTGGTGGGGAAACAGCCAGCAGCAAATAGAAGGATTTAGAGAATAGAATAGAAAAGTATTCAGCACCTACTTGCTCTCACCAATTTTAAGATAGGAGCTATCTTCCTGATGATTATATCAGTTAGGCGATAAACTAACTTCAGAATCTTAAAAAAAAACAACAAAGCAAACCAAAAAAATCTTCCAGGCCACAGCACAATCATAAAGGGTATTGTAGATCTGCACAAATTTCATCTGAATTGTTCTGAATTGTATCTGACACTGATCTGAAAACCAGTGCAATCTACCTGGTGCAAGAACTTACAGCTGAAGGGATCTCTGTGAAGGAAGAGCATCCAAATTCTTTGGTAGCTGCTGGTTTCAGGCAGCCTTTACAAATGGCCCAGGCATAGGAAAGAGCCCTGGAAATTCTGATATATGAATCAGACAACAATAAAAAGTGTTATTTCCTGAAACTTGATAAATAACTTCCTAGACACAGTTGATAACTTGTTTTCACAGCTTTCTCATTACTTGTTCAGAGCTTTGCTGCTTCTATGAACACTAGAAGTAGCAAGATTTTTTTTTTTAATCATATGATCCTTATTTAAGACTAAGCTAATAGAACTGGGATATTCATGTCATTTCTAAAGTGGAGAAAAATAATGTTACCATTATTACTAAGCTTTTTGCAACACAAAGCATAAAAAGACAGGGGAAAACAAATTATTGTATTGGTGACACAGGACAGGAACTTTTCTTGATGCACAGTTTATTCATCACTGTTTTTCTGTTTAACACAGGGAGAAATTTGTCCTGCTGTGAATTTTGGACATACTTCTTCTCACACTCATGAATACCAAGTCACAATTCCAGCAGCACTAGCACAGATCAGGGTTACTTTCAGGATAATCTTTCCCATTTCACATTGACCCTATCTCAAAACACATAAACTCTTTGCAGGGCACATCTGGCTCATCCCCTTTGTTACTATCTTGCTTCAATGAGAGCAGCATCAATATCTTGTTGCTGTGATTGGGTTAACTGAATCATTGAGAAAGGAGGGGAACAGAAGGTTAATGTTTAAATATGGGTAAATATGCCTGTAGTCAACACATTGTATTGTTTTTTTACAGATAATAATAAAAAAAAAATAATTGAAAGCAAGAGAGAGACCAATTCCAAGTGACCAAAGAGCCTGGGAGGAAGAAGGTGAGTGCCACTTGTAGTAGATTCCTCAGGAGGAATGCCAAAAGGCATCTCCTTGCGTTTCACCTTCGAAAATCACTGCCTTTGCTAAATCCTTGTCAGCTATCCAATAAACATTAACAGAAGAGCTTTATTTGAATGAAAACAGACACTTCTGTTAATGTTTGGGGGACACCTTGTAACTTCAACCTTGAATTTAATTTTTTTCGTGGGTGATTCACAGGTTTCAATTATACCGATGCTCCACCCTGCCCCAAAGGTCCTTACTATTTATATGAATGGTTGTCAAGGAAACCCCAAATCCAGCAATCCTGGGTAACTTTTCTAGATTCAGAATTTCTGATGCCTGAGTATCTAAAGAAATAATAATAATTCATAGTGAGAAACAATTATAAGGAGATGGGAATTTATACATTTTTTGCTAAAATTATTTTTCTATTTCTGCTGGCCTTTGCTGCTGTTGTTCTTACTCATCACAGAAACACTGGTGACTTTAATAGAATTCTGCCTCATCTCTTGCTTTATGAACAGATGATATCTTCCACACATACATGCAACAAGTCTGGATACAAAGAGCAGTAAGCAAAAAAGGTTGAGATAGAAATGGATGATTATCTGAACCTCTGGGTCCTGGATAATGTAGAGCAAATGCAGAAACCATGGAGCAAGTCACAACTGGAAATGAAGATTAGATATTAAAAAGGCAGAACAAACAAAACCTCCCAAATCAGCATCAGCATACAGCAAAAGAGAATAACTGCAAATTAATTCTCATCTATCTAGCAAAGTCTGTAATGTAGTGTGACTGATTCTGATGCTTGTTTTCCTTGCTTTCCAAATCTCTCACCAATACACACATATGCACAAAGGGCAGACAAGTGGGAAAAAACTGATTTAAGAATGCTTCTTCAAAACAACTTCCTTAATAACAAAATTAACTGAGGGTGCCAAAAGTCAAGCCATGCTCTGCATTTGGAACCAACATGCTTTATACAGATGAAAATGCAGGCTGTTATATAAAGTAAAATGGATGCTTTTTTTGTCTTAGCCATTTAGGTAACAGGACATTCAGCGATACAGGTTCTTCAGAAAAGGAATGACTAAAAGGTAATTCTCCTCCTGGGATCTTTGAAAATTATCTCCTTTCCCTTAAGTATTTGGCTAGCTTTTCTCCACAAGGTTTCCATTCCTCCCTCCTTGCTTAGCCCTACCAAATGCAAATGGCCAGTTTCCACTAGACCGAGTCCTTTTTTTAATGCCATTTGAGACATGCTTCATTTTTCCACTGTTTCTTGCTACCTCCAAAATGCTGAATGCTTTCTTTGTTTTTTTCTATTAATTTGTACAAAAAGAAACTGTACCACAGAAAAGTCTGGCCAAACTCAATTAGTGCTATTTCTTGTTCCTTTGGGTCCTATGGCCTCAACGCCAGCTGTTTTCAGTGTGGCAGTCAAGGGCAGAGGACCTACAAGAGACAGACCATCCTGAGAGAGGTCAGTAAGAATAAACCAAACACCAGCCTCCCAGTCCAACATCTCCAGCAGAGGCAAAAGTGCAAATCCTCCCTAGAAGATAAGATAAGATAAGGCCTTCCCCCCCGCCCCCCCTTCTTGATGACAGTGAATAAGTGAAAACAGACACACAATCAGGACTAGATAAAATGGCAGGAAGCCAGAGCTTTCTACTAAAAACTGACTGACGAGTAGATCTGGCTAGAATTTAGCCAGTGGTCAAAAACAACTCATGGCTGCCTTTCTCACTTCACCTGTATGGAAAGATGAATTGCATGCTTTAATTGCTAATGAACTCAATCAACAAGCTCTTTGTACTAACCCATGAGGGAAGATACAAATCCATGAAAATATTATCACTGCCAGCTTTTTAATTTGAGTAACTATGCAAATACATGCACATTAGCTGCAGCCCTGCAAATTGCCATGCAGCTCTTGGGGTCAAAGTCCAGAGGTATCCAATCTGTATTTTGCATGATGTTAGGATATTAAACAGGTGTCATCAAGATGCACCGTCCAGAATAAAAACAACACCATCTTCTGCATAAACACATGCTATGTTGGACAGTCAATAGCCTCAGTTCAGTGACAAAAATGTATCTGAAGTGGGATTCTTTTCCCAACAAGATTTCATGCAAGCTTTCTTTTTTTAAGGATGATGAAAGAAGGTAGCAGAACAGTTACAGTTACTATTATTAACCAAGTAATGCCTGGCAGGACACCATAGGCCTAAAATATCAGTTATTACATTCAAAATAATCCCCAACCAAAACCCAAAATGTTGAGGGAAGGACTTCTCACACTTTTAAGGCAGAAAGATCTTGTCCTGTGTCAAATACAAAACAGAGTTGCAGAAGATAATAACTGATGGAAAGGATATGGGATTGCAGCTTCTGCCAGACCTCTGGCATTCTAATATGAAGTCAAAACATAGCAAATATATAGGAGAGAAAAAGGATTAATTTTTCTATTTAGAACAAAATCACTAGCAACTTTACAGCATCTCAACAGTCAAAGCACCTCTCTCCAGACCTAAACTTTTACTGTTTCTGCCTTCAGAACAACAATGGTGAAACTTCGTCATCTGAAAATGCTGCACCAAGCAAGACACCATTAGTGGGTGGGACACACATCCAGATGGTGGAATAAATGCCATATTCCATAAAGAACTATTAATTCTCTTATTTTCAGCAAAATCAAAGATTTTGCAGGAAAATAAATCATCCTCCATCCTGCAGGGTTGGAGGCCAGGTGAATGGGAACGTCTTATATCGCAATTATTGCTGCAAGAGAACAAAAATTACATGAAGCAGTGCTTTTCTCCAATGGTAAGTATTATTATAGATAAAATCTCCTGGAGACTAAAAAGCTCCAGGAATACATCTGGGATAAAAAGGATAATAAAGGATAAAATGCATTACAATTATGAACAAGCAATATTAACAATAACCTAGTATAAGGAGCACTGAACACAACAGAGGGCAAAAAAGTATTATTTTTTTTTTACTAGAAAGAGATAAGATGCCTCTCAAACAATGCAACATTAACTACAGAAATAATCTGAAGAAAATAAAGACGTTATTGGGAAAGCTGGCCTCCTCCAAAGCAAGAAATATTGAGCTTGATGACACCAGTCTAGCTTCTTGCTGAGGTTCTGGTTAAATATTGGTCAAATACTTCAGCTAACAGCCTATTTGCATGGATACTATTTAAACAAAGTGTCCATATAGCAGGCATGTATGTCTTGCACTTCTTGAAAATTTTGGTCTGTGGACTAAGGCCACCGATGTCACACTGATTTTATGTAAATTTGTAGTTTTATTCTAAGGACTACCAGATAAAAAAATGCAGTCAAATAGACAGGTGAACACAGATCCTAAATGGCTGATTAAAACAATACAATTGGAACCATTTTATAAAGACTTTCAACTGTATCAGCTAAAAACTGTAGAATCTGTTCAACTGTGGAAGGGGTCAAACCTGAAGTAATGGAATAGTATATGGGGAAATTATCAAGAGATAAAAACACGGCTGAGTTTTCATCTTTGTTGCTGAAAGGGTGAGACCTAGACCCCATCATCTTATCCACAAAAAATGAAACTTTTGCAGGATTAAGTCAGTTTGATCTGAAAGTGATATCTTCACTTACAGAAATGAAATTTCACAATGTAGAAATTCTCATATCAAGTTGACACAAAAAGAGGTACCATTAGTGGAAACTAATAAAAAACTTTATGTATCTCTCCTTCGAAGCAGGTACTTAAACTCCAAATGAGATTCATGCCCTTACTCAGGCTGAGATGTTTTCAGAAGACCTATGAGAATCAGAGAATTACAGAATGGAAGGAAATGGAAGGGACGCCTGAAGATCATCTAGTCCACCCCCCTTGTTAAAGAGTGGCTTCACTTCTCTGTGTGCTTGTGCTGCATCAGATGTACAGCATGGCCTGCAATTTCCAGTGCTGTCAAAAAGTACCACAGGAAGAGGTGTGCCCAGGTAACATGAACATTATTTTTCACCATGAGAATGACCATTTCAGCCCTAGTCCTTCAGAATACTTTCAGCCTACGCTGCCTGCTGGACCACTGTAAGATTTTCTCATCTGAATTATCATTCAACACTTCCCTGAGTCTTGGTTGTTTCTCAGAAACAAGACAACTCCAAGTACTTTATGAATGATAAATCCTAACAATTCCAGCTCCCTGGTGGTGAATCAAGGATATTCTTGGAGTCCTTCCAACCTGCTATCTTTTTTCAGCTTATCAATCGGACATGGAAATGTATATATCTCAGTGCTTTATAAATGTAAAAGCAAGGATCACTAAATATTTTTATAAGATGGTCACATCAATACCAATCTGGAACAGGAATGCCTTGAACAGTCACTGCTTTTCTTCCATCAGTAACTGAATTCCCTATAACAGGGAGGTATCCTTACGAGCAAGTGAAAAGCCATTAATATCTCAGACCACAGCCATTATCCGTCTTTCCAGCTTCTTATCTGTCAGTGTCAAGAAAAGAAATTGTATTGGAACACAGGATGACTGTTAACTGTCCCCAGCAAGTATAGGGGATATACGATCTATGGTTATCACCCTTATGCAGATCAAAGTGATAAATAATTTATGCACGTCCGAGGTTAGGACAACAAAATGGTTTCATTTCCCATGGATGGATCATAAAGTCCTGAGAAATCTGTTGCTGTAATGAGGATACATAGCACAAACAATAGTTCAGTTTGAGATACCGCCTGGTTTTAACTTCTCTTTTTCCAGGGCACACTGGATAATTTTTGTCAAACTGAATATTTTTTGGAAAACCTTACGTGCAACTATTCATCTTTCTCTCATTCTCTGCTAAAATAGCCTTCCCTGGGGGTGCAAGCACATGTTGCTGCAATAAGAATGATGTTTAAGAAGCTGCATGCCAAATAGGAATCATTGCTATTGAAATGTCATAGTCGGCCACTATGATAGAAATGTGGGTGATGTCAGTAGAAGAGGGCTGGCTCCTTATTCTTCACTTCACATATGTTACAAAGAGCAGACACCCTGGCTTCCTCGGAGAGGTAGCACATAGTGATATGCTGCTGTTCTCTAGGACCATGAAAAAGGTGGAGCTGCAGAGAAGCCCACAACAGTTAGAGATGAATTATAAAATTAACAAAGGACTCCAGTGTTTCCAAAACATCAGCAACAGTAGGAAAGCATAAGGGGTTTATAAAGTCAGGCATGAGACTTTCTTTTGGAACAGCCAATTGTGCACCAGAAGCGCTGCACAATATAACACACTAGGCAGACTGGGACCCTTTAAAGAGCCCCAGGAAATATTGGACCTTATTGCGTCACACTGGCCTTCATCCCAATATACTAAATTCTTACAGTTCCAAATCTTAAAGTAACTGACAACACTTGTAAATCCAAGGAGAAATTACACAAGAATCTTCAAAAAGCTATTTCACCCATGGTATTTTGCCTGACTCCACAAAGTCAAAAGTGAGGCTGCTCATGAAAGCTAGATGTCACTAAGCAGATGACAACTGCTGGAAGTAGGTAATGGCAACATAACTCCCATTCTCATGACCTCCTTCTGACTAGCCTCTCTGATTTCCATAGCATTTTCTTGCATTACCACCTATTTTGAACAGGCAGAAATGTAAGACCCAGTGTAATTTTATGTAAAATTACTTTTTTCATATTCTAGGCCTAAATAATAATGAAAAACACATCTAATAATAATTTGTAATGTTGCATGGCTTTTTTTTTTGTGCAGAAGAGGGACCAGGAGGGCAGAGGAAGTAGTGCATAGGCTACTCAGTCTGCATGGATAGATTCTGACCACTTCACAAAGGTTCCACTGTGCTGAGGAGTTTGAATTGCTATCTGTTTCTTGGTGGATACTCATTTCCTCCCAAGCAGTCTGAAGGAAAATATCTTCGCTTACAAAACCTGGTCTGTTAATGTCCAGTCATCTGTATTGAAAACAATGCATAAAAGACCCTGTTCTTAGCATAGCAGCATTGTGTCACAACCACAAGCATATTTTAACACCTGAGACTTCACGTCTCTAGTATTCAATATATTCATTAGCAAATAGAAAAATAAAATCTCAATTATAATGTGGAAATATAGTCTAAAGCTAAGCTGTGCAAGTTAGGAAAATCTGTACCATGTTTTGATTGTAGACTTTGGTTTCCAAAAATCTTAAATTTGCATTTTTTAATTAATTATTTAAAAGAGAAAGGGACGAGGCAGAAAGAGATGGCAGTCTATGCTATTATCTTCCTGACATGTGCAGTAGTGAGCCAGTTTACAAAAAGAAAAAAGGCTGATGAAATGCAGGAACACTGCAAACCCACCATAACATGTGACCAAAGTGCTGCAGAAACACTTTAATTGAATATCCACCACTGCGTAAATGAATGTAAACATAAACAGATGCCGTGTTTCACATCCTGTATTGCATTAAGAGCAATTAGATCTTGCATATGAAGTGGAAAAGAAAGGAAGGAAAGTAACGTACGTCTGCTTCTAACTTTGAGTGTCTGCCTCTGAGGCATACAGTGAACTACTTAAAAGGAAAACAATCATGCACTGCCCTTGAATGATATATAACTGCATGCGGTGCAATGCAAATCTAGACATTATAATCCATGACAGTTAGTAGCCAGTCACTAGTCTTGTGAAAATAAATCACTATGGATGGCTGCTTCTGCAACACCCAGTGGAACTGTGTGACCAGCAAGATGGTGGAATGCAGGAGAATGCTGGCCAGTGTAGTTCACCTAATATTTTAATATTATGTATAGTTTTTGTCATTTTAGAACTAAAATACAGGATTAGCTTCAATAATAACTTTTAGCTAGCCTGTGCCTGAACAGTTATGCTGAAATAATGAACTTTAACAAGGCTGCAGTTAGAAAGAATGGGAAAGAATGTGACTGTATCTAATTAAGCCAGATAACAAGGATTAGAACAATGATAAGAAAAAGAAGAACCAGCTAGGACCAGATGCAACCTTGAAGAGATGCCCAAGGAGTCTAAGAGCATGTGCAAGAAGGAGAATTGATAAGTTCAACAGTAAGAAAGATCTGTGGCCTTCATCCAGAGACTCCTGAAGAAGACCCCCAGAGGGCAAAGCATGTGCACCAAGGGGAGGAAACTTATGTAAATAAATTCTGGGAACTAATTATAATAGACACACCTGTTCCAGGAAAAGTGATGAATATGTATGCTTGGATTGTATATAGCCTTTGTGAATTGTACTGGAAGTTGCATGCATATTAGGTGGAGTTCTCCCCTGCATGCCCAACATCACATTAAAGAATACCTTACTTAATAATGAAATTGGCATTTACTATTGAGCCTGGCTTTTCATGGCATCACTTTATCAACACTGCCAGTGTTGTTACTCTCTGCAGTTGATGTGACTGACACTAAGCTAATAGTATGTTCATCAAATATCATCTCACAACTTCCCAGTTGTCAATCAAGTCCCTCTCTCCCATTTTCAACAGGTGGTATCTGCAGTTCTGTTAGCGGTATTTGCTGGAACAAAGTTCCAGAATTGGTATATGACCATGTATGATACATACATCCCCACCAATGCTATCAATCATTGGGAAAGCCTCCTATGGTAGTAAAAAGTTTTATGGCATTTGATTTGCTTTTGGTGGCATTTGTTGCACAGATATTTACAAACACAGCATACTTGAGCACAGCTAACAATATAGGCTAAAGGTAATTCTTGTATGGACATATGATCTGTCAAACAGGACACTTGGTTGCTGTCTGGATGGCGAAGGGAATCTCCATGGTAAGGGTCCTTGCAGAGGCATCTTAGTTGGATTGGTTCAGACTCCCTAAAACACTGTTCAGTCCAAATTTTATAATCCAGCTGTCCTGTGGTCCTACATGACCACTGTGAGAGATGCATAATCCATCACTGCAGATTACTTTAACCTATATACAAAACATCTCCTAACTATCTTAAGTAGAATCATAGAATCATAGAATAACCAGGTTGGAAAACACCCACCGGATCATGGAGTCCAACCGTTCCTATCAAACAGTAAACCATGTCCCTCAATGCCTCATCCACCCATGCCTTAAACACCTCCAGGGAAAGTGAATCAACCACCTCCCTGGGCAGCCTGTTCCAGTGCCCAATGACCCTTTCTGTGAAAATATTTTTCCTAATGTCCAGCCTAAATCTCCCCTGGCGGAGCTTGAGGCCATTCCCTCTCATCCTGTCCCCTGTCACTTGGGAGAAGAGGCCAGCACCCTCCTCTCTACGACCTCCTTTCAGGTAGTTATAGAGAGCAATGAGGTCTCCTCTCAGCCTCCTCTTCTCCAGGCTAAACAACTCCAGCTCTTTTAGCCGTTCCTCATAAGGCGTGTTCTCCAGCCCCTTCAAGTATGTACAAAAGTTTTCCTATGTGATCATTTCTAAAAATGGAGGAATTGTTTCTACTGATTGTCTTATACAATTCATGAATTTTGCAGAAGGAACTGCCTGGGAATCTGGGACAGCCAGATTCTCCACCAAGGATGTTAATCAATACATTTAAGCATACAAATTGGTCTAGACACAGCAGGGTTTGTTGAAGAAATCTCAAGCAATGTCTGAAATTGCCACTGGGACAGTTCTTGTAACAATGTGTCAAATACTTCTTGTGTGGATGGCCAGCAGTCCAGTCAGCCACCTAGTTTCCACTTGGCTGGCTGTCTCAAACCAGCCCTATATCTCATCTATGCAGCTGACTCGCCTGGGAGTTGGGAGTGCACACAGGCATGGCCCTGAGACCCAGCTACACTACAATTACAATTAAAGAATTAAACTTTATTTTTATGCTTAAATCTCATAGCCCTTGCCTATCTATCTGAACAAAAGACGTCAATGTCTGACCTAGCGGACTACTTTCATAGTCCAGATGGAAGCGGCTAAGGCATCAGTCATCTCTTGCTTAAGTAAATGCCTAACATTAGGTGATATGTCACTCATTCTCCAAGCTTGGTTTTCCTCTCTGGATCACACCACTAATTTTGACTGAGTGTGCAGACTACATCAACATTTCTGATATGAAATCACCTAAGGCAGCATTGGTTGTGAAATCTGTGGTCTATTGCTTCCGGGAACAGTGAAACCTGGAATACTGTTCAGCAGCAAAGTATGGAGCTTTATACATTTCACTTTCAGGTCAAATGCTCATCTGTTGTAAAAACCTATTCACTATCTCTACCTTTAAGTTCATGGAATAATTGAAGCATGTTTGTGGGCTGATCTATATAAAGGACATGGCTTTTCTGCTTTACCAGTGATGAGGAGACTCTGTTTATCTGGCCACCAACACTTACACACAGCAGAGCAGGCAACTGCTCATTCTACCTTCTGCTTCTCTCAGTTCACCTGATGTTGACAGCAGTCTGTCAGGCAACATCTGGGAAAACAAACTCACCTCATCTGTATTCCACACATCATACATACAGTACTACTTTATCAGCTACCCCTTCTGCTCTGGGCCAATGCAGATCGCAGTAGGTTTAACACTTCCTCGTGAGTGAAATGATATGAGATTCCATGTTAAATAATGAAAGTAGAAGTTAAGCATTCACATTGCACAGCCTTAACAAGTAACTCTGGAGTTTCTTCATTTAACACTGAACTGAAAAACACATGATATCCTGCAGCCTAGTATTTGCAAGCCACAGCTGTAATGGGTCTTTTAGTTCAATGTTACATAGGTATGTTTTTTTTTTTAATTATGTCAGTTTGCTTGCAGTAGGAATTCTGGAATAATCAGTGGTACCTTGTCTTCCCCTTCTTCTAATGAAGCACTCCATTCTCCTATAAAACTTGAGAGAAAACAACACCAACTGCAGAGACTTATTTTGCATAACTTCCTTCAGGACACTCGTTGGTCTAATTCTAAGATAAACAGCAAGTATTTTAAGAACTGATGGATATGTTAAAAAACATATGCCAAATATTTCAGTCTCTAAATTCTGCCTTCAAAAAACTAATACTCTAGTGGAAACTGCTGCCTAAATTCTAAATAGCTACTTGAAAATTTAAAAAAAATCCATACTATTTATGGAGCATCTAACAATATGTGCTGCCTTCCACTGTCTGAGCAGGAACAGGAGCAAGGGCAGAAGCAGGACTTTTCCCAGGACTTAAGGGCTTAACCTAACATGCCAGCTCCTGGACATAACATGCCAGTACTGGAAATAAGAGGCTGGAAGCTCATATATATCCAAAGAGAGAAAAACAAACATGAGATAAAATGTTTTCTGCAGCAGCTAAAGCATGTTCCAAAACAATGAAAGATTGGTGAATAGAAGCTAAGCAGAAAATTCTCAAGCTATTGTTCAGCCTAAACCCTTTTAAATGTCAGCAATTCGTATTGATTACAGGTTTAAAAAAGAAATATGGAGGGTCATTAAAACTGAAACATAGTATATACTGTAATGCTGGATTCATATATCATTTTAGAGAAAGACAGACATTCTAGTAAACATTCCAGCATCAGCTCTATGTTTTCCCAACACTGGACAGCATAATGTAGCTCCCAAGAGTACAGGTGAAATACACGAACCCAAAACAATCATTAAATGCTCTCTAGAGGCTATGTAGGAAACAAATAGGACGAGCTCCTACAGCTGTCTGTAAACAGCTCCTCTGTCTTCTTTGCTAAAACTTGTAGAATGATCTGGATATGAGCCAGCATCATAACCAGCTTTTAAAAATTCTATTTATATTTGAAACTCTGCTGTTCTTTGGCTGTCACATTCACCTATTCTGAGTACTAATTTATAGTGTGTTTCTTTTGCTACTGAAATCAGTAAAATTGCTTGATATGCAGTATGGTGAGCTCTGATGCAGAATGGGAGATCTGGAAAGATGTATTTAGACATCAATACCTGCTTCCATGAAGAAAGTGTTTCCCAATCTAAAGCCTATGGATTACATAAAAGATAGTCTAGTGTTGCTTTAGGTCACCAGCGATATAAAATTTAAAGTTGAGTGAAGAGGGGGGTACAGAACAGGACTTTGCTCTGTAGCCTTATATCTGCATAGTGTTTTGCATATAATTCAGCAAGTTGGGGATCACTGAAGTAAGCTCTCTTGGTTATTGTTTACTTAACTAGATTGGACCATACCCAAATGACCAGAAGGAAAACACTTAGAGGTCTGTCTTCCCCAGCTGAGAGGCTAATTAAGCAATGTAAAACCCTGCAATTTGCAGAAAAGTGCATGTAATATAGACACGTACAAGATTTACAGGAACAAACCTCCTTCTCGCTATGAAGCTGTAAAGAACAGAAGGGAGATCTCTAGCTAATTAGGTTAATATCAGCTTATGGCTGCATGTAGAAGGAACAATAAAGCAATAAAAAAAAGCTAGAAACAAAATATTTTTCTCAAGGATAATTTTTTCTCTTTCCCATCTCTTTTAAAAATTTTTTGTACTCATGATTCTACAAGATGGTGTGCTTTGAATTTAATCCTTAATTAGCGCAGCAATTTGCTAAGTTTTGGTTTTAACTTTTTTTCAGGGTGCTGTTCAAAACAGTCTGATAAGTCATATAAATTATTACCACCAACTCCAAATGCTAAAATCTGAATATTTCATTTTACCTCTACAGCTAAAAAAATGTGCAGCTCAAACTCAGTGCTGTGCCTCTGTGATCTAATTTAAACTTTCTAACTATGAAAAGATAATTACTTTATGCTTTGAGTAAGTGATTTTTTTCCCCCATTCAAGTCTCCCTTCTTCATATTCATTCATTTCAAAAGGGCATCCAGATAAAAAGGTAGCTATTTCAAAATGTAATACTGATAGTTTGTTAGAATGTGTGTACTTATGATATTAACACACCCATGCTTAAGGAATGCAGGGAAGTTGAGTTTTTCTAATAATAGACTTGAACTTATCGAACAAGATATTTAAGATTCCACCACTGCTACTAGAAAGAAGGATCCTTAGAAAAACATAATGTGACAAAATTCAACCTGGACAGCCAGAACCCTCCTTCTAGCTAAGCGTAATTGGAGTTACAATCATGTAGGTTAGAATTAGAGAATATTTTAGCCAGCAGTTCTCCCACAAATTGCCAATCCAGAGAGATGAATAAAAGAGGGATGACATGAAACCAGAAGTGTATGAGAAACATTTGTGTTTGTCTTTCTTTACCTTGAGCTCATCTGCATCATAGAAGTCTATGCGCACAGCAGGGACCATCCATGTCTGGAATAGAGTTGCCAGGATCTGTTTGGCAATTGCATCTGCGATGAGGTGGAAGTGGAGTGGGTTTCGCCTGATATGAAAAGGGAGAGAAATGCATTAATTCAAAGGTTTCTAATTCCTGTTGCAAAAGGACAACATCAGAACATACAAAGCTTTACCTATGTCTAATGTCTCAAGATAAAGGGTACAGCATGTTTGCTGCAGTTTTGCTGTGTGGCCAAAATGCTGAGACACAAATTGAATAAACATGACAATAATAGAAATAATCCATTTCTGGGTGGTCATAAAGAAATATAATTCCTTTTACTTCAGTGGAATGTGATGATTTAGAAAAGATAAGGATCTGGTCCCTTCTACCAGCTCCTTAAAAGAAGGCCAAGTTAATCCCCCTTTGGGGACGTGAGCTTTGAAAGTGATTGCTTTCAGTTTCTAGGTCAACCTGGTAATTTATCTTTGTGGCAAGAACATTTGTCTGTGGAGAAGTGGGGGTGGAAGGGAAGGTTAAAATATAATCATGTGAATGAGGTGAAATTCCAGGATGACTGAGTTTACACACATCTTTTGCACAAAGCAAACTTGAGGTATCAACAGCTGTCCTCTGGGAACCCAGAATTAGATGATTCACGTGAGTGCCTTCTGGGTACTGGTATAGTGATTGTTGGTATAGTGAATAGAATGGAGATCATAAAACCGTCCCCTTGTTCCTAAGAGGGAGGGAGGGCTGAGGAAAAGCAGGAAGAAAATAAAATATTTAATTCAAAACACCAGTTTGGGGTTCACCTCTGTAGTTGTAGGACTTGCCTAAATGAAAAGCTTCAAAACTAGATGAGTGAAGCCAGTATCACCAAAAATGGCAAGGTTTGACAAAGTGTGTGGATTTTTCTATAGTAATGTGAAATTGGACATTACAAATATCATGTTTAAATCCCTTAACGTTGCTTCTCTTTTTGAGGGACAGTAAGAAACAAAGTTCATTCTTTACTCAACTTTCCTCAACCTTCCTACTCAGGAGTATGAAAACCTGCCAGTGGAAGTTAGTCACAATTTGTAGTCTTCCATGTCAATTCCTAGTTTAGCAACTTCCCCTGTCAGCAGAGGACAGAGTTTGCAAAAGCCACTGAAGAAGACAGATGGTTCATTTGGACTCAATGATCCTTGTGGGTTCCTTCCAGCTCAGGATATTCTATGATTCTAGTTAGTCTTTAGCACTACTTCAACCTTTCTTTGATTCCTAGGGTGGAATAGTAGAGTCTCATTTCTGTAGACTTTATAAAGGTGAATGGGTGTACTTGTTAACTGATATTTTTCATCAAAGAAGAGGAGCATTTAATTTCAGATACTGGTTAAAGCATAAGATGACTGATGCTACTACATTCTTTTGTGTGAACGGGAAGTGAGGACATATATGTTAGTTCAGGCCAATGTACTTTCCATTACACTTAACCCAAATGGTGAAGGTTATTTCTTTCTGCATTTCCTGCATTAATGAATAATATGTGCCCCTCTCTTTTATGTTACTTTTCTTGCTTTGATGAGTAATACTGTGCATCACTGAACAAAGTCCACACACTAGAAAACTTAAAAATACAAATAATGGTTTATAATATCATAACATACATCTCAACAGAAATAGGAGACTGTTGTGAGAAGCAATGTACGGCTGGATTTTGCAGTGTTAGAAATACTGCACATAAAATCCAATTCAATACCCAGGAATGCCAGTGAAGCTGTTGTACTGGCTTCAGGGGCGCTGTGGATCAAATTACATGCTTACAAGATAAGCAGAAAAGGACTAGCTAGAAGCCTTATATATGAGATCATGATGGCGGAATAAACCCACAGTCAACCTGCATTAAAGAATATCCAAAACACTAAGCCACAATATGCTTTCCAAAAAGACAAAGGTCTTTTAATCTCCAAGTTGCCCCAGAGAGAGAAGCGAAGGAAAGGTGTAGGCTGCCAGCTACTGAGAATCCCATTACCAAGCTGAAGGGATCACAGCAATTATATTTGTTTCACCAGCCCAGCAGGAGAGAAGAAGAGGACATCCTGCCTCATGCAGATTCCGCAGTAACCAGGCACCTTGCCAAGAAAAGATCAGGAAATAGCAGCGATCAGGAAATACATTTCATTAGCAGAGAAAAGGCCAAGAGAAACCAAGTACAACACCAGTGGCTTTAGCTACAAGCAAAGCAATATCTCAAGGCAAACAGGCGTTATATGTCAACATATACATTCCACGCAGGTCCCTCTGCTTAGCAGGGGCTGGTAGGACTATTTCCCAGCTGGTGTTCTTTAGGAATTTCTTTTCCTTTTTTTCAGGGTCATTTATCTATATATTGCAAAGTAGAATAAGAAGAGTAAAAAAATCAGGTAATACCAAGAAAGCTACATCTTCTTTCAAGCCATCATTTAGTTAAACAGAATTGATATAAAATATTTGAAGATGAAACACATTAGTTGAAAAGAAAAAAATCTGATACAAACACAGATGTTCCATAGCAGTTTGTAGTTATCTGAATGACCCAGAGCATATGAAACTTAATTGTGAACAAGTGAGTGACATTTTCTTAGTTCAGCTCCTACTGGGAAAAAGAAAAAAGGAGTAGTTGTACTCCTACTCAGAAACCTCTTTCAAGTTGTTAGCCTCACAGTAAAGATTCAGCTGGAAGGAAAGTACGTGTCAGAGGCAAAGCAGAAGATTAGCACATACTGAAATATATCCCCAAAACAGAAGAGTGACCGTCTGACATCTATAACTAAATGTGCATCAGTCACAGAAAATTTTAATCCAGACAAGATTTTATGTGAAATGTGAGGTTTAGCATGGTACTGGAAGCCAACAGAGGATAGACTCAAACCTGGAAGGCCTTCTGATGGCAAGGGCACTAGCATACACACAGATGACATCGTTTACCTCTTCTGGTGTCTGCAATATGCAAAGTCTAAAAGATATGGATTGCCTCAAACTGTCTATGCAACAAGCTGAGAAGCTTAAAGATCAACCAGCATCCATTGTAAAAAACAAAGAAGAGATTCTGTAAGATAAGAAATCTTTCTCAAGAGATATGAGAAAGGGATGTTATGTTTCCTCTTAATTATTTGCCAACACGACTGAGTCACTGGCTGTAAGAATTAGGGATGACATCGAGGATATTGTGAAGGACACCAGTGAAAGCTACATTTCATTAGACTCTGATGTTTTACTGTAATATTTGGTGTCAGTGAAAGCTTTTCCATTCTTCAGACTGGTCTTTTTCCAGGACCAAGACATTTTGGGATATAAGGTTTCTAAAACTGAAAACAAACTGCACTGCTCCTATAAGTAAAGGGATACCCACGCGGAGAGCTATCCTTCACAGGCATTTAGCAGCTACAGTTCACAAAGTCTAGGAGATATTGTAGTCTTCCAGACAGAGGCTTGAGAGTCCCTCACATGGATAACAAGGAAGGGTGGCATGGCCTTTGAGAAATTTTAACAAGCAGCTGAAGACACTGATTTTACTGGTGGAAGCTGAGTGGCATGAAACTGAAAAAGATGATGCTCTGGTTAAAGAAAGAATTGACTTCTTTCTGTTGTGAAGGTAGATCAAGGATTTCAATGGTGTGTTTTTTCTGCCATAGCAGGGGAGTTAATGAGATGGCCCAACAGGTTCTTTCCAATTCCCTGAGTCTTAAGACTTCCTTGGATTGAAGAAAATCTGGAACAAAGTCTCAGAGAAAGCAATGATCAACACAAGCATCCTCCTCTCTCATTCCAAATGTGAGATGCACTTCAATTTCAACTTCTCTAACCACTTCAAAGCACAGCTGTGTGTTGTGTTTAACATATATATTATGCCATATAACTTATTTTCCACTGGGCAAATTAAGAGAGAAGCACACATGGTAGAGGCTGGTTATATCTTATACTGCTGGAAAGCACTATACTGTAAATGGTGACAGTATATGCAACTATGGAATAACAGAGCTCAATATAAGACAATTTTGATAAACATTTCTTACAAAATTAATAGGTTTTGGAAATTTCTACTATTATGTGAATGTGTATGTTTGGAAATAAAGGTTTCTAGTGACCTGGGTTTCAGAACAGACAGCCCTTGAACTCTGAGACTTTCCTGAGGTCTTCCAGATTCCTCACCATAGAAGCAGGTATTGAAACAACCAGATAATTTCTCCCCAGACCCAGAAATCACTTAATCTCATTTACCTCAAAGATTCTGAACATCTGAATTTTTACCAACCATATCTTCTCACAGTTTCTGCTATACGGAAAATGCTGACATACTAATGCCTTACTGCAAAAAGAATGCCATTTCAAAACATGGCATTTTCCATCAAGTGGAGACTCAAGGTTTTAGCCACCCTACTTAGAAAACTGCAAATCTTCATATATTAAATTATTTTCACATATCTTAAGATCAGAACACTGTCTGACAAGGTAAACCATACATAAAGTGCACACATTTATTTTCCTAAATTGTTTTCCTCAAAAGTGAATGAAGACAGAGTCTGGCCAAGATTGTCAAGCATGAATGCTTAAATATAGGCTCTTAGGCCTAAATATGGGAGCTTAAATGAATGCTCTCATTTTCAGAACTGCTGAGGTCCTATAGAGTTTAGTAAAATGAAAAGAATTCAGTAATTTTAAAAGTCACGCTATGAATTTTAAAGCCTATTCCATGGTACCTGTTTCTATATATTATTTTTATCATAATGTCTTATTTTTTGCATTTCAAAACTTCTCATTTTTCATCAGAGTTTTGACCTGCTTGCTCAAGCATTTGTGGCCCATTCTTTTTGAACAACCACTGCCACGGAGTTAAATACAAAATTCTACAATTGAAAAAGGGAGTAGTGAACCAAGACTCACTTTTTCCTCCTGTATTACTCCATAGCACAATTGTTAGCAATTCAAAAAGCAACTGCTTGGTTGCACGGTTCTCTCTCTGCCACAGAGGAATTTTATTTTCTAAGAATATAAAAAGGTCAGTAGCCCAGGGGGTTTATTTCCAAAACCTATACTTTATTAAGGGTAGCACAACAAGGTAATACCTTTTATATCTGTAACAAATGGTTACAAGAACTTCAAAAAGAAATTACAAAAGGCAGCTTGAGGATTATTTTTTTTCCTAATGCCCAGATGACAATCCCTCTCTCATACAGGGAGAATTTTAATGTGAAAATCATTACAAATTTTTCATAGGCCTTTACATCTGGTATTGATTAAAATGTTCCCCAAACTATTGGGAGATCTTAAAGATGTATTACCTGCCTCATTCATGGATATCTCCTTGTTTTGTGTTAAGTTATAGAAGCACTTTGGGAAACAATAAGAGATTTCATAGGCATATTTTTTTAAACATTGCTTTCTCCATTATATATCCATTGTTAGGACAGCTAGAAAACACAAAAAGAAGTGTGTATTATTGATGCATCTATATGGATAACAGAAACCAGTTCATGCTTTATAGGTTTTGCCAGAATAATCTCCCACAAAATAGACTGTCACATTAGAAGAGTTGGAAACAATGACAGAGGTTTTAAATTCTCAAATTAACTCCATTAAGGCAAAGTGGTCTCCATGGAATACAGCCATTAGATTACATAAGCTTTAATTACCAGCCAGTGTTGACTTGTGACTTTTACTTGGAAATTACATGTCATTGTTTTTATTTAATTTAGATTTTCATTTGGTTTGCCTTATTCTGCTTGTTCTAAGAAAAGATGTTTATTATTCATACAGAAATCTATAACACAGTTTAATATCCTAATTTAAAAATGCTTAGACATATGCTTAACTTTAAAGTTATAAGCAGCCTTCTCGAAGCAAATAGGCTACTTCAGATTAGAAAGCATTTGTCTAGTTTACTGGGTTTGTTTACACTATGAAACCCTATCATCATTACTATGCCACCAGTGCTGTTTGGATAGATGGTGTGTATGGCTAAAGAAGTAACCACAATGACTTCTCCAAATAAGAGGTATTAACATAGGAAAAAGTACCCAAAAGGCAGCATTATCCGGCACAAAAGAGCAGTTATTTTTTCACAGATTCTCAGTTGACCTAACTGCCAGCAACGTGCTATAATTGTCTAATTTTGGCCTTTCTTTATTCCCAAATGAAACATGGTGTTTAGTGTGTCTTTGGAAAAGAGAAGTGTACATTCAAAGTCATTTTAGCTCTTACTCAAGTTAAGGCTTACCTGAGAGGAGAGAAAAATGACTTCTGAATATAAAACTGTAACTCATGGGCTATTGCTGTAGCATTCTTAAGCTTTATAATTTTCAGACATGGAGTAAAACATAGGAAATTACTAATGCAACTTTGACTAGTAGTTGCAAAAGTTTCAAGGAGAGTTAATAGCTGCAGGACACTACTTCAGTTTTGAAAAACAAATGCAGATGCTGTTTGCATACTACTATATGCACTGTTTCCAAAAGCACTTGCATTTTGTTTTGCCCATTTGACCCAGTAACTTTAATTTTTAGTGTTTAGACTTTTGCTTTGGAAAAAACTAAAGTTAAGTTGCACTTAGGACACAGTGATATAGAATCATAGAATCACCCGGTTGGAAGAGACCCACCGGATCATCGAGTCCAACCATTCCTATCAAACACTAAACCATGCCCCTTACAGAATCATATGAGCTGGGCTGTGCTAAGCTGGCTCAGAATGATGATTTTTTTGTCCCTACACAGATTTACGAAATATGTCATAATTAGATACTAGATGCCCAAGAGAGCTAAGCAGGAAAGCTGCAGACTAGGACTATGTACTTACTTCTACAAGCTTCCCTCTGTGCAGCACTGCCAATGCATATTTATCACAGTCTGCAAACCCTCCACTATCCCAGCTCTGCTGAGACTTCTCCTGAGAACAGGCTGTCACTTATGTCAAACTGGGTGTTAAAAGCTGCTGGGATTTTGTGGTTTGAGCATATGTTTTCTAAAGACTAAAGTGGAATCAAGCTCCTTTTCCACTGGGAATGAAACACGTTTCTGAACTGTAGTGTTCTTATAAGGAATCAACCACATCACCACTTCCGTATACTCTTTCCACTTTCTGGAACCCGAAGACAGATGTATTTTCTCGAATGATTTGAACAAGTAGCTTGCCTAAATCTCATAATAGATATGGTATAACTAGGATCAGTAACTTGCTTTTTTAGACCTGGGGAGAGCTGAAATGTTGAATATGTAGGATTTGCTGCACAGTCATGCAACAGAGAAAGGACAGCACAGACCATCTATAGAAACTCCTGTAGTTTTTATCCTTGATGACCCAGCACCCGTGCTGTTTTGCATCTCTCTATCTAGCACTCTAACTCAAAGCTGGGGGTATAATGAATAAGTTATTGCATGGAGGGAAGATTATTAGACTGACATGGCCTCCTTTTCTCAGAATGTTTCTATTAGAGAAGCAGGGATTCCCTACAGAAGCAGGGAATTTAGGTACCTCTTTTTGTATCAAAATGCACAGCTAAAAGATCCTTTATTTACTAAATTAGATGGAAATGCTAATAAAAGCATGTGACATCTCCATGAATTCCAGACAGATTCACTGCCATCAGCACTCTTACGACAAACATCAAATGATTTTCAGCAGGAACAGATGAGGATATTAAGTGTGATTGCTTTGAGGAGCCATTTGTTTAACCAGTAGATTGTGTTCGGGGTGTTGCAGGGCAGGACTGAGGTGAAATGGTACAGCTGCCCAAGGAGAACCCACAGCATGCCTGGCTACATAAAACCAGCCGTGATTTCTACACAAGCATGTATCAATCACAGAATACACTCTTACACTCCAGTCACAGGCAAATTCTGCATCTGCTGTACCAGGTTTGGTTGAACACTGACCATCAGAAACTTCAAGAAAAGGAAAAAAAAATCTTTGACAATATGTTTGGAGTCATGTCCATTCTGTTCTTGCAAAATTTTATTTGAGATTGAATGTGGTGATTCTACAAAAGACGGACCAGTAGCCTAACCTTAGAGATTAAGATAGAACATGAAAACTTCTCCTCTGGAAACATATAGCCCTCGTAAAAGTCAGTTTTCCCTGGCTTAAGCTATGATGTATTCCCTGGTGCACATTTAGGGGTTAGAAGAAGAGACATTTCCATGCCTGTTTTCACCGATGATCCTCAAGTCAGATGGTGAATTTCCTACTGATGTCGTTAAGCAGCCACCATCTGAACCAATCACCTCCAACCACCCTAACTCATTCCTCCTAATGCAGTATCATGACCTGTCTCCATCCTTCTTTCCTACAATTCAACAGATCCTAGTAACTAAAAGAAGCCTTCTTTCCAATCGTCATGATTTTTGAAATGCATACTAATCTCCAAGATAACATCTGCACCTGGCAACCAATGCAAGGAATCTTGTTTCTACATCAACTTTCAGCTGAGTTCATTGTTTGTTTGTTGTTTATTTTCCAGTCTTTTTTCACCACTGCCACTCAAAAGATAAAGATCCATGAAAGGAGTGTTTCTGAGGCATGGCACTTTGCACAGGTAGCCATAGCATCAATGGATGCTTAAGAAGCTTGTGTTTTCTAGAAAAAAAAGGAAAACATGCTTGTAGGAAGCATTTCCTTTTTATATGCAAATGCTCTGCCTCTTCTTTGAGAATATCTTCCTTTTCCAGTGAACAATTTCAATGCCTAATGAGAAAAGCTAGTTCTAGACAGGAACATGCTTAGATTTGTCCTTACGTATGTTTTAAGCAAATAAGTGAGTTAGATTATCTTGAATGTAACTAAATGTACTAAAGTATCATTAGCTATACTGGGCTTAATGTTCACCACCTCTGCTGAGATAGATACATCCTCTGACATGAGCAGCAAGACTAACCAAACAGCAAATACATTCTTTGCAAGGGTAGAATCCACCAGACTTAGAAATACCAGTGTTACTTCACTTTGGTTTTGTTTCATATTTTTAATTAACTGTATTTCCAAATTACATAATTCTGCCATATGTAGAATTATGTAATTTGGAAATACAGTTAATTAAAAATATGCGATTATATGGAAGAATTGTTTTTAAGTTTGATAATTGTTCAGATGAGTGGGTTATGTAAAACAGGGACATCTCCTTTAAGTAACACTGAAAAAGACTTTAATTCTTAGAGCTGTGAGATTCCTATTATTTACAGTACATTCAAAAAAATACAGACTATTAGAATCTTCTCAAAATGGAGGCACATAGAGAACAGAAAAATGCTGAGAAGCTAACCACTAGGATAATTCATGTCACCACAAAAATGCATATATGCAAGAAATCCCTTAGAAACTACAATCAAAATAGACAAAACACCCCATATCTTTGCAATATAAAGCCAGTTTACACTGAATAATTCAGAGGTCTAATTGGAAATAGATATAGTTTTAAAATTTAACAAGATTTTAACATTCAGAAAAATTCTGCACAGAGCAGAATACAGGTTTTTACTGTTGTTTTATTTTTGTTATGTTTTGCTATGCATTGTTTTTCCTGCTTCCAGCCCTCATCTAAAATGAATGTGCTACTTCTGGAAAGGCTTACAAAGGCCATGTAGTAGCCTGCACTCTAGCCAACCTCTTAAACAATATTAACTGAGTGTTTTTCCAGATTGTACAAGGTGAGCATTTACATTCTTTTACAAAGCTTACAAAAAATGGGTAAAAGTTAAAATGGTGCACTAAAACCAGTGAGGCAGTGCTTATTAAGACTCTTCAGCAGAGTAATGGAGGCAAAAATAAGGAACAAGGTAGGGGACTGGAATGAGCCACTCCAACTAGCTATAAGAAGATACTGGCACATGACATAAGCAAGAGTCATCCTCCCTAGGATAAAGTATCATTCAACATAAAGCAGCATATTGAAACTAACTCCTTAGTAAACTCTTTATATTCCATACATGATTCATTAGTCTATTTGTGCTATTTGGGCCAAAGAGTCTGATTAGTCTCTCACTTCCCTATTTCATAGAATCATAGAATCATAGAATCATAGAATAACCAGGTTGGACGAGACCTACCGGATCATCGAGTCCAACCATTCCTATCAAACACTAAACCATGTCCCTCAATGCCTCGTCCACCCGTGCCTTAAACGCCTCCAGGGAAGGTGACTCAACCACCTCCCTGGGCAGCCTCTGCCAGTGCCCAATGACGCTTTCTGTGAAAAATTTTTTCCTGATGTCCAGCCTAAATCTCCCCTGGCGGAGCTTGAAGCCATTCCCTCTTGTCCTGTCCCCTGTCACTTGGGAGAAGAGGCCAGCACCCTCCTCTCTACAACCTCCTTTCAGGTAGTTATAGAGAGCAATGAGGTCTCCCCTCAGCATCCCCTTCTCCAGGCTACACAACCCCAGCTCTCTCAGCCGCTCCTCATAAGGCCTGTTTTCCAGCCCCTTCACCAGCTTTGTTGCTCTTCTCTGGACTTGCTCCAGAGCCTCAACATCCTTCTTGTGGTGAGGGGCCCAGAACTGAACACAGGATTTGAGGAGCAGTCCCACCAGTGCCGAGTACAGAGGGAGAATAACCTCCCTGGACCTGCTGGTCACACCGTTTCTGATAGAAGCCAAGATGCCATTGGCCTTCTTGGCCACCTGGGCCACTGCTGGCTCATGTTCAGTCGCTGTCAACCAACACCCCCAGGTCCTTCTCTTCCAGGCATCTTTCTAGCCAGACTTCTCCTAGTCTGTAGCACTGCATAGGGTTGTTGTGCCCCAAGTGCAGGACCCGGCATTTGGCCTTGTTAAACCTCATGCCATTGGACTCTGCCCAGCGGTCCAGCCTGTTCAGATCCCTTTGCAGAGCCTCCCTACCCTCCAGCAGATCGACACTTCCACCGAGCTTACTGTCGTCCACAAACTTGCTAAGGGTGCACTCGATGCCTTCATCCAGGTCATTGATAAAGACATTGAACAGGGCTGGAGGCAGCACTGAGCCCTGGGGAACCCCACTTGTCACTGGCCTCCAGCTGGATTTAACTCCATTTACCACCACTCTCTGGGCCCGGCCATCCAACCAGTTTTCCACCCAGGAGAGTGTGCGCCTGTCCAGGCCAGAGGCTGACAGTTTCTCAAGCAGAATGCTGTGAGAAACTGTGTCAAAGGCTTTACTGAAGTCCAGGAAGACCACATCCACAGCCTTTCCCTCGTCCAGCAGCCGAGTCACTTTGTCATAGAAGGCGATCAGGTTAGTTTGGCAAGACCTGCCTTTTGTGAACCCGTGTTGACTGGGCCTGATCACCTGGTTCTCTTGCATGTGCTTCATGATAGCACTCAAATGCGGCACTCTCCATGCACTCTCTGCAGCAGCATTGGAAAACATCTCTGAGAGACATTACTAAACTGGGCAAAGGATATACACATTTATGTCCACACACAGTTTAATATAATTTCTCTTTTTCTGCTTTCTATTAAGGGATTGTTTCTTTTCCCTTCATTGTGCATTTATATCTCTCAATTTTGGGATCTAATTGCGCTCCATGTGCTAAAACCACATTACAAAGCCTTCTGAGGGGCTGCAAGTAGCTATTCCAAAGCCTGAATAAATAATTTGTCTTTAATGAAACAATACTGACTATAGTAACGGGTTTACTTTGAAAAATGAATGTCTAAATAGGAAGCTGGGATAGTCAAGTAACCAGTGTGTATTGCTTACAAATGTGTATGGCTTACAAATTACTATCTACACCTGTGCCATAAATGATACCAGAAATAGGCTAAATGAATACAATGCTGTTAGTACTATTATTATGATTTTACATCATTCAGGAGCATGCAGATGCTTTACAGTACAGATAGATACGGTCTCTATTCCCACAATGCTATAGAGGTAGCAGGTGGATCTCTAATCTCTCTGCTTCGCTGTAGGAATCATTACACAGGTGAATCTATTTATGGTGGCCATACATTTTGTGTTTCCTTCCTTCAAAAGAAAAAACAACCAGCAATGGGAATCTGACTTTCTTCTGAAGTAAGAAAGTAAATGTTAAAAAAGCTTATTTAGCCATAATCAGATACACAAGAAAAGAAAAGACACCTTTACCTGTGAAATAAGACAGACTTGACAAGTGTGACAACATCCCGACTGGCATTGTACCCTGCACAAACAATGGCAACGTGGATGGTCTGTGGGAGAAAGAGAACAAAAAGAACAAAAATTAAAGCTTGTTCCTGTGTTGCATCATTCATTAAGGGGAGCACATACGTGACAGTACTATTATTTAGTGTGGTGATTGTTAAAGATTTGAGTGGGTGTTTTGCAGCTGTTTGCAGCCCACTTGAGGCAGTTTTTTGAAAACATCTTAATTGAGTTATAACACCATCATCATTCCAAAGTCATTACTATCCCTAAATTACATCAGATGTCTGAACAGAATTGCATTTATTGGCTAAAAGCATATATATGTGTTTGTGTACACACACACACACACACATTTAACAGCACACAAAATTGCGAGTATGCAAACACGCAGAGACTTCAACCCTCTGAACTGAAGTTTACGATGATGTCTGATAATTAGAAGCAGATATGCTCTTAGAAATTTTGCATCATTTCTGTCAGAAGGAAAGCTGCTAAAGAGAAGGTGAGTGGCCTCTGATGGATGAGCATGTGCGGGACAATTGGTGTGCCAGGGGCTGGATGCATCTCAGTGATAAGATAGGACACAAGCTGTGCAGGCAGGTGGTCACTTCCTCGCTTATCACTACCAGTAAGGGCTGTACTGGGCAGTGCTAATGTGAAGTTAAATAAATCCCCCCACTCCCCACCCCGGCCCTCACGCATTCTCCACACCCCTGCACCCTCATAAATTATCACTTATTCTATGCCTTCTTACCTCCCTTTTATTATGAGGCAGAGGTTTACTCATCCCTTCCAGAGGAAAGGGAAAATTGAAAAGGTGATACCAGTCATTATTATGAAGGTGGTAAGTAATCATTTGAAATATGCCATTAAGTTATTCTTGTCTGGGTTTAAAATTAGCCACTGTTATTCCCTGGGGACAAAAGAAAATGAATCTTGGCAAGTTTTGACTCCAGCTTCCATATTTTCCTGTTTCCTAGTGGTTGCAGAAATGAAGGAGAGTTCACCATGCTGGCAGCACAAAGCTGCTGATTGGGGACACAGCTGTGAAACTGCAGGGAAGCCTCATTTGGCTTCCATTTGAAGCTTGGTTAGCTGGTTTCTCACACACAGAGCTCTCATTTTCCACAGAAAGCCCACTACGCAGAGAACAAATGAGGAATTCTACCTCCTCACATAGTGATAGATTCCCAAAGTCTGTCTTGTTACAGAAGCAGATTTACACAAGAGGTGGCATGTGTTTGGCACATCTAAAGAGCACATAGCCCTATCCATTAACATCACCTGGTAGAGGGCAAAATTTCAATCATATAATTACCAAATGGCTGTGCCATTGTGCTACCCCCACATGAACACTGCAGCTGCCTCCAGCCCTAGTCTGAGTCGCAAGCTGAGGCACAATATAGTTCTGAGGTTTTAAGAGGACTTGAATTAATAAGGCAACTGTCTGTTCAGAGAGGTGTGAGACATAAAAGATATAGCAGTGCATTTTGGCAACATCTCAGTGAAGTATGCAGCACTTCAAATTTATGTTAAAGTCAATGGGAGTTGAACATGCTCAGCACTTAGCAAAAAATTGTGTTTGTCTCTAGTAATAACAATAGGAGAGAACAGAGGCTGCTTATTAATGACTTCTATTGCAGCAGTGGTTTGTACCATACTTATGGGACTGGGTTCCTGTGAATGCAGATTCCTGACACTGTATACACTGTTTCCTCTCTTTTTGCCACCTGGTCTTTCTCAGGCTTTTGGAAGACCTCAGAGCCTTTCCTTCAACGCCAATTAAAATCAAATTAACTGAGAATTGTTTCATGTCTGCTTTAAACCCTTCACCTGAAGACACTGGATCAGACACAAATATTTCATGGGTTCTGACAGAACAGGACTGTTATATCTCTGTCAACATCATTTTATACTGCCTCTGCTTGCCAGAAAAACCTCTCCACACAGGCTCTTTACACCCCCAAAATCAGAGTTTACTTTGTCAAGGACTTACAGAATAGTAGAATTATATAATATATTGGGTTGGAAGGGACCTTAAAGATCATCTAGTTCCAACCCCCCTGCCATGGGCAGGGAGATCCCACCAGACCAGGCTGCCCAAGGCCCCATCCAGCCTGACCTTGAACACCTCCAGGGATGGGGCATCCACAGCTTCCCTGGGCAACCTGTGCCAATGCCTCACCACCCTCATGGTGAAGAAATTCTTCCTTATGTCCAGTCTAAATCTGCCCCTCTCCAGTTTATACCCATTGCCCCTAGTCCTGTCACTACAAGCTTTTGTAAACAGACCCTCTCCAGCTTTCTTGTAGGCCCCCTTCATGTAATGGAAGGTTGCTATGAAGTATCCTTGAAGCCTTCTCTTCTCCAGGCTTAACAACCCCAACTCTCTCAGCCTGTCCATCTATGGGAGGTGTTCCAGCCCTCTGATCACCTTTGTAGCCCTCCTCCGGACCCGTTCCAACAGTTCCATATCCTCCTTACTTTGTGGATTCCAGAACTGGACACAATACTCCAGATGAGATGTCACAAGAGAGGAATAGAGGGGCAGAATCACCTTCCTCACCCTGCTGGCTACAATTCTTCGGATGCAGCCCAGGACATGGCTGGCCCTGTGGGCTGTGAGCGCACATTGCTGGCTCATGTCGAGCTTCTCATCAACCAGCACCCACAAGTCCCTCTCTACAGGGCTGCTTTCGATTACATCATTACACATTATGTATTCAAACAGCAGACTGCTGTGACCCAGGTGTAGGACCTCATGAGGTTCACACAGGCCCACTTCTCCAGCTTGTCCAGGTCGCTCTGGATGACAACCCGTTCTTGGGGTGTGGCAACTGCACCACTCAGCTTGGTGTCCCCTGCAAACTTGCTGAGGGTGCACTCAATCTTGCTGTCAATGTCATTGATGAAGATATTAAACAGCACTGCTCCCCAGTTCAGACTCCTGAGGGACACCACTTGTCACGGATCTCCATCTGAACATCAAGCTGTTGACCGCTACTCTATGAATATGATCATCCAACCAGTTCCTTATCCAACAAACAGTCCACCCATCAAATCCATACCTGTCCAATTTAGAGAGAAGGGTGTTGCGGGGGATTGTGTCAAAGGTTTTACAGAAGTCCAGATTGATCACATCTGTTGGTTTACCCATGTCCACTGCTGTGGTTACCCCATCATAGAAAGCCACTAAGTTGGTCATACAGGACTTGCCCCTGGTGAAGCCGTGCTGGCTGCCATTAATCACCTCCCCATCCTCCATGTGCTTCAGCATGTCTTCTAGGAGGATCTGTTCCATGATCTTCCCAGGCACAGAGGTGAGGCTGATAAGTTGGTACTTCTCAGGGTCGGCTTTTCTACCCTTTCTAAAAATGGGCACAATGTTACCCTTCTTTCAGTCACAAGGGACTTCTCCTGATTGCCATGACTTTTCAAATATCATGTGAATGGAAGAAGGAAGCACCCCAAAGAACTTGCATCTTCCTGAGTATACTACCGTAAGGATCAGCTTCCAGATTATGAAACTCGTCAGCAGTTTCACAGCTCACTTTAAGTCCCCATTTTCTGTCTGCAGATGGCTAGAAGACTGTATCCCCATCCCACCAGAAATGGTCACTGTAATTGACCCAACCTCCAGACTTGATGACTGCAGCAACACCTAGAAGTGAAGGCAGATAAGCCAAGAATGTTCCAGCTTCCACAACTCATGACAGCCTGTCTGCTTGGTTCAACATGTCCCTTAAAAACATCTTACACCAAGGCTCTGCATGCTGCACTTGCTCCTCACTGTTTACAATTTGTGATAATTCTAGTTGTCAGACTCCAGCTTGGATAATCAGAAGTCAGTGTGGCACTGAATTGAGCTCCTTGAAAGTGTCTATCCTCCTACAATGCTCTTTTTAATTTGAATGATGGGCACACTCATCACTAGTAGATGTAGCAAGAAGTCTGGACACAGGCTGTTCAATGGAGCTGCTTTTAGACAATGGAATTCATTGCAGCAACAGATTAAATGATGAAACGTGTTTTCCACACTCAGTGAATCCTTCCTCTGCTTCTATGTGAACATATGAATGGCTAATTAAAACACTGTAAAAGTTAATCAAGCTATTCTTCCTATAGGTTAGGGATCAGGGACATAGAGAACTATGTTTTATTTTATATGGTTTAAGGAACACTTATGCCCAGGTACTGAAAGACATTTAATAAAGTTAAATTTCTTGAGGAAATGGAGTTTAAATAATACAAGGTGCATGCTAATACGTTACAGAAACTATTACTTTATCCACTACAGACCAGGAAAAACTGTTTCTGAAAGCAGTATTTCATATTAGTCCATTGTGGGATAATATTAATGGGAAGAAAATATCCAAAACCACATGAAGAAATTTGCCTTAGATCCTATGCTGATGAGGAGTATAAGGTGCCTAGATAAAAAGATGGGTTTTTTTTAACTCCACAGGCTACTTTTTGGAATGGCAAAATAATGAACCTAGTTAGTTCTTACAGCTAAAAATAATCTTTGGTAAAACATATCAAGCTTCAATAATTTTCCAGTAGTACTAGCCAGGCCTTCTATTGCAGTTCCTTACTCCTCCATAAATAATTGTTGAATGTGGTTAAGAGATATTAAACAAAAATGTAAATATGCTACAGATGTTTCCCCGAGGCAGGTAACATCTGCTGTTCCCTGTGTTTTACATTGCTTAAGTTGGTGAGGCCTGTTCTTTGAGGCTATTACTTAACCCTATTGAGCAAAGCTGTCGAGAATAGTAACAACACAAATATGCCTGTCAAATGCTTCAAATGTTAAGTATTCTGCTAGCCTACTAAATGCTATACTGCTAATTAACATTTTTCTAATACCTAATATCTTTTAAAAATATTTATAAATGCGCATTTAAACCAAAGTAGAGGCCCAGTTTATGGAGACACAAACTAGAAGGCTACTGGGATAGCATTGTATGCAAGTGTCACATAGTTCTGTTACCTTCAAAGAGTGTTATGTTTTTCTTCTGAAGCCTGTTATTTGTATGTAAGGACTACTCTTACTTATATTTCCAAGGTTTGTTTTGAAATTGACTCCTACTGGGAAAGTATGACAGGGTTCTGCTCCCTCCAGGGAGAATATCCTTGGCTGGAACTTCTGGCTGTTTCTTGCAATGTAATGCTGGTCTATTTTATAATATCAGAAGAGCTCTTCTGCAAAGCAACAGAGTAGGAAGTGGTGGCTGGAATGAAATAAACCCACTATTTTTAATATAGATCACACTCATTATCACACAGATTATGCTTTATCAGATATTTAACGTTAATTCACTGTAACTGCATTTTCAAATGTTTTAATCATCACTAATCTCAAAGAACTGCCCCAATGAAAGAAAACAACCTATTTCTAGCTCTCTTTGTCTTTCCCCAGAGCCCCAATCTGCTTCCAAGGACTCTTGTCTCTCTACTCAAGCTGTTGACTCTTGTTTTGATGTATTCCGGGGTCAGAGGCTAAAAAAGATTTAGTTTATGCCACTAAAACACTGAAAACAGAGGGTGAATGAAGTCAAGATACCACTCACACAAACATGGAACCAGAATCTGCAGTAATAGGATAAATGATGAGACCTCTGGCAAATCTGATAATAAGGAAGTTTAATTTTAACTTCCATTGCTGTTACTGAATTACTGAGTGAATTCCATAAGAAAAAGAAGAAATAGGTATTTTGTTATCAAAACAGTGTGTGGTGAGATAGGGAATTGGCAAATAAAGTGAGGTTTCCTATTTTATATAACCATTGCCTCCAGCACAATGCTAAACCCCACTGAGTAAGTAAATTCATTGGAAAAACACATTGTAAATTGAAAGACCACTTAAACTTTTCCTCCTTTAAGCTGCTATTTTTGTGTCCAAAATTGGTTTGTACATTGAACAACCAAGAGCTGAGATTCAGCTCATCACTGCTTGGCATGATAATAAGGGAGAAGTGAGGTTCGCTTATTGATGGCCTGAACCTTCCCTTATTAAAAGACATGCCAAAATGCTTACAGGGAGGAAAATCAGACCCTCATCAATGGGAGGAGGGAGGATGAAAAATGGAGTCCTCCCTTTCTCTCTCCTTAAAATAATGTTGGTTCCTTTATCCACACTGACAGACAAAGATGTCCAACTGGAAAGCAATAATTCATTTTTAAATTATATTTAACATTTGCCTGTTAAATAGACTTTATTTGAAGACTTAATTAGGACTTCTTTTTCTCTCCTACTTATTTTCTTTCAACTTTTATCTTCCTAGTAGCAGAAAGCAAGATAAAAGGTGATACAGTATTACTGTCTTTATAGAAATACACGGAGGAATTATCCTTGACTCCTTCACCAGCTGGGATTGGCACAAGGCCTTTAAGCAAGACTTTCTGGTTTAGTTCTATCCATATTCAGAACTGTCACCATTCAGGTATCTGACAACTAAACAGCTGGATGATAGCCAGAGAAGTACTGGCATAAAATGGGGAGGACAAAACCAAAACAACCCCCAAAACCTTCTCAGAAACACATCTCCTGTTCCCTGCAGCTAACCACAACTTTTGTGCATGGCTCATGCAAAGCAGGTGGTTTCACAGTAGCATCCAGATACACTCCTGAAAGTGGCTCAAAAGCACAGGCCACAACTTAATTAATGGTAAATTCTGAACTGTTCTAGTAGAGATGCACAGTCAAAGGAATAAAGCACTGTGGCACTTTCATTTAATTTAGAAACACACGGGGTCAGTTTGCCACAGGTCTTCATCAGCACAGCTGTACTGCAGTGAGCTTAGAACAAGGCTTTGATTTTTACACCAGGTTTTGGGACATGAGAATGAAAAAGACAAAAACCCCTGATCAAAAAAACACTGAGAAGATATTCAGGTGATTAAATGTTTTGAAGTTTTTTTAGAAAAGGATAATTAAAAACTATCTGAAAAGTTCCACCCAGTAGATCTTTTACGAGGCTGGTTTCCAAGCAGAAAGTTTCAGGGGGAAGGAGACTGGGATCTGCAATGTCCTGTGAGGACCAAACCTATCAAGCTTTGTTTCTAGGAGGTTCCTTTTGTTTATTTACCTCACATTTTTCCACTGCTGGCTGCTGCCCACACTCAGAGCTGTTCCCCGCCACGATGCCAGCACGCAGGCTCTCACTGTCGCCTGTCCCCTCTTCCATGGAGTAGGTTTTGGAGTGATTGCCACGGTGGTGCGAGGGGCTGCGACTTTGTGCCAGGCTGAGCTGCTTGCGAAGCACACGGTTCTCCTCCTCCACCTCTCGCATGCGAACTTCCAAGCTCTCACGCTCCCGCTGGCTCGACGCTGTGTACCGAGGACTGTGGGGCTGGGATTCAAGTGGAGACAACGACACTGGCTTCCCATCTGCCCAAGAAGGAAACAGAACACTTCTGTCAGAATATACTTGAAACTTCATTTTCCTTTAACATCAGGATTGTGAGGCAAGAATGTTTCAAATGCACCCAGGTTCTATGCAGACTTGGCACTTCAAGGCAATGCTTAAGTGCCTGGTAAGCATGGACAAATGCTGAAATTCTATGATCTACAGGTCCTGCTCATTTTCAAACCACACAAAAAGATAAGTAGGTGTTTCTTTTGTTCTGGATAAGGCTGCCTGCCAGTCTCTGGTCTGGGAAGACAGTCAAGAAGAGAAGGATTTAGTTCAAAGACAGTTAATATATAGTCAGATATATTTTAGAAATGTATGCAAGTCAAAATAATTTTTATATTCCCCATTTCCTCCACAATCAAGCTACAGCATTTTGGTTACCATTCTAGAAAGTATTTTGGCTGGAAAAGACAAGAAGGGAATTTTGAGAAAAGCAAAATGGTTCAATGCAACATTTTTACTGAAAAGTTATATTCCAGAAATATGAAACACTTCATTTTTACATTTTCAAAAGATATCTCCAGCATAATTTATTTGCAAGAAGAGAGATTAAAGCACTGGAATTTTCTTACATACAAATGCTAAAGAATGAGCACTAACATTAAGTTCCTAGTTATGTAGTTATCACACTTGGAGAAGTGATAGTCCTGGAGAGGACCCAGTGGTGTTGGAGAAAAAGCCACAGAGAAATCAAAGTTTAGCCAAAGGTTAACTGCAGGGATAAGGGAGAAAAAGGAATAGTGTAGGAAAGAAAAATTCACCATTATTCAGAAGTGAAGACAAATGCAGAAGAAAGGATCCTGAGTTTTTCAGACAACTCTCATCTGAACTCAAATATCTGAAATTTTGTTAGGAACTAACAGTTAGGTAAATTTATGTAGTATGCTGAGGGACTTTTTCCTTTATTTTTGACATTTCTTTTGCTATCTTAAGTGCAAACTATTCAGTTTTTGGCATCTTTGCAAGGTCTAGAGGTTTCTATGTATTTTAGCTATTATTCATTCCCTGTCTAATACTGTGTAATGCCTTTATGATTAATTAACTGATGACAGTGAACTCTAGGCTGCCTCTGAGATGAGAGGAAGTTATGTTGCTCACAGAAAATATTTCAGTCTGACTACAGATACAAGAAAACACCACTCCTCCATTTCACATCTGTTCACATTTGAAAATGTGCATTATCAGTGCACCCTCTAAGGACTAGTAGTGTAACAATCCTAACCAAAAGCCAACATTCTGCAGAAAGAACTGGGATAGCTGGCAACCACCTTCATGAATTTTCCTGTTAAGGCCATGTGCAAAATCATTTGAAGTTTATTCACAATTATTTTTTTCCACCATAAAGACCTTTGTAGAGAACTCCATCAACCCAAAGAAAAAGAAAAATAAGACAACTGCAGTCAGGAATATGGAGACTTAAAAGCTCTGCGTAAGCAGATAAACTATCCCTTTGCTTTTGGAGCTCTAGCTCAGCTTTAATCATCTAACACCTTAGTACCCTATGCACTTCTGCTCAGCTGGATGCTCTGGTAGGTATCAGTTAGGTAGGCTGCTATGAACGAAATCCTTTTTCTTAACAGTTCAGTACTTTAAGATATATGCCTGCACAAGTAGGTGCTAAGGCATCCCAAGGTATCTATTCTCACACTCAGTAAGGCACTTTTCTCTTTGATGCCTTTTTGTGAATCACTGCAGTGCGATCCCAGCTGGAAGCAGAAAGCCTTGCCTGCATAACCATACTAACAGCGGAATATAGTCTAAGACATTTACTCCAGATCTGTGAACATAGAACTTCTTCATTCTAACATCACGTAAAGCAATTATGAGCATATTCTTCCAAGTTTCAGTGGTAGAAAGCTGTGCCATTGAAAGATGACACAAGTAAATTGAATATTGTCTCCACTAGACAGAGACAGCACAAGAAATGACCACCATACCTTTCCATATGCTGTGGTTTGAGGTAAATTAGAGTCAGTTTTGTGACTAACTCTGTTGCTGTAAGTAACTTCATTCTCAGAAAACTAACTGCATGTTTTTCAGACAGTGTTCTTCTCTAAAACTGATAACACAGGGCATTGGTACGCAAAAAGGCCAAGGCCATCCACAAGCTGGTGGAAGGGGGCCACACCTGTGAGGAGGGGCAAATAGGGCAGGTGACCCTAAACTGACCAACAGAGTATCCCATCCCATATACATCATACTCAGTATAAAATTGAGAGCTCACAAAGGTCTCTCTCTTGTCTGCAACAGTCAGCATCCTGTGAGGAACTCATCTGTCTGGTTGGTTCTGATCCCAGATCCATGTGTTCTTGAATCCAGTCCCTGAGTCCAGCTCCCTCCTAGCCGTGACACCATACTGTGAGTATCCTCAGTTCTGACAGAAAAGCTGCTCCCATTAGCATTAAGCACAAAACCTTCTTGGAATTTGGCACAGACAACATACATGCTACATTACATGTTCATTGTAAGAACAGAGTATTTCCACATGAGATGCCAATCAACCATCAGCATTGGACTTAGGCAATAATAATTGCACTTAGCACCTTAGCATGTCCTTTTAAGTGCTAAGTTTGTGCTAACTTCCACTGCTGTTAATGGTACTTAAGCACAAACTACCATGTTGTATTGAACCCAAACCTGAACGATTCAATTCCACTGCATGACAGCCTTACTTAAAGCATCACATTATTGCCTGCTGCTCACATACAGCGAGATGATCTCCCACTGTCCTTTCCTTGAACAAAAGGAAACCAACTGAACAAAAGGAAACCAAAGCTGTCAACCAACACCCCCAGGTCCTTCTCCTCCAGGCAGCTTTCTAGCCAGACTTCTCCTAGTCTGTAGCACTGCACAGGGTTGTTGTGCCCCAGGTGCAGGACCCGGCATTTGGCTTTGTTAAACCTCATGCCATTGGAGTCTGCCCAGCGGTCCAGCCTGTTCAGATCCCTTTGCAGAGCCTCCCTGCCCTCCAGCAGATCGACACTTCCACCCAGCTTAGTGTCATCCACAAACTTACTAAGGGTGCACTCAGTTAAGAGTAGTGCATATGTCCACCTGCAGCCCATGGAGTACCCCATGTTGGAGCAGGTGGATGCAACCCTGTGGGAAGCCCATGCTGGAGCAGGCTCCTGGCAGGACCTGGGGAACCCATGGAGAGAGAAGCACATGCTGGAGAAGATTTGCGGACAGGACTTGTGACCCTGTGAGGACTGACGCTGGAGCAGTCTGTTCCTGAAGGTGTGCATCCCCTGGAAGGGCCCTATGTTGGAGCAGTTTGTGAAGAACTGAGGCTTGTGGGAAGGATTCACATTGGAGAAGTTCATGGAGGACTGTCTCCCATGGGAGGGACCTCATGATGAAGAATGGGAAAAATGTGAGGAGGAGGAGCAGGAGGCGCTGAGGGACATGGTTTAGTATTTGATAGGAATGGTTGGACTCAATGATCCGATGGGTCTTTTCCAACCTGGTGGTGATTCTATTCTATGAATGTGTGACGAACTGACTGCAACTCCCATTCCTTGTCCCTCACTGCCACTTCAGGGGAGGAGGTAGAGAAATTGGGAATAAATTTGAGCATGGGAAGACAGGAGGAGTGGAGGAAAAGTGTTTTAAGTTTTGTTTTATTTCTCATTACCCTACTCTGAACTGACTGGCAATAAATCAAAATCATTTTCCTGAGTCAAGTCTCAATTTCCCATCATGGTAACCAGTGAATGATCATCCTGTCCTTATCTCAACCCACAAGCCTTTAATCATATTTTCTTTCTCCTATGCAGCTGAGGAGGGGGAATGATAGAGTAACTTTAGTGAGTACCTGGCATTTAGCCAAGGTCAACCCACAACAAAAGTCAAACACTCAGAAGTTTGGAAATGTGAGAATAATGGTCTCCTGCCCAATCTGTTCTGTCATTCCTTTGCGCCTGATGACAGGATCATTAATTGCATGATCATCACTTTATTTCCAAAGAGCTTTGGCATCACTACATGCATAGAATAGATGGTGCTCACAGCTGTTCAGTGGCTTGTTTCAGCTTATCATTTGGTTTGTGACCACACATACCCTGCTCTGAAGAAGAGACTTATTTATTCCCTCATTGGCCTATGATGCTCATCACTGTAATACCTGAATACGGCAGAGGGATCAGTGACATATTTTTTGAAGTTATATGAGGGAAAGGTGGCACTATCAGCCCCTTTTTACAGGCAGGGTAGTGCAGTTCGGAGTCATTAACTCCAAAATAAAATACCGGGTTTGGATGCATAATTAAGATAGTTGGCACGTAGTTTTTCAAAAAGCACCTTTTCTGCACTTCATTTGTTCAGAGAACAGACCTCAACACCTGCATGTGCAACAGCATACACTTAAGATTTCTGTAATGCAAGAGTCTGCAAGCTGGAAACCCAGAAAGTGATAAAAAGAATAGTTAGCAGTCACTCATAATAGCTTTGTTTTATGAACATCATGTAACGAACTCAGTAGTAGAGATAGAAACAATTTTCCAGGGTAGATTTGATGTCAGAAACTACAAAGCCTTCCTTTTTATTTCTACAGTCCCCTGCCTTGTTCATGACACACCTTCCAGTCTCTTTAATTAATTAAACAGAGTGGTCCAAGAACGATTTACAGCATTGCTGCATTTGGTCTGCACACAAAATGAGAAAGAGGTTGTGACTTATAAGAGTTAGCAACTATACTGTCAATGATGGCATCGCGTGGCAGAACTGCAGGCAACTGTTTATGTGTTGTCTGAATTAATGTAATTCTGGTATTTCTAACAGGGATAATAGTGATGGTAAACAGTAAAAGACTCTAGGTAAAGAAAAACAATTTAGTAATAGAATGCAGGAAGAAAGAGGGAAAGAAAATCTAAATATATCATGCATCGTCCCTGAAAACAGAAGTGCTGGTTTTTAATACTTTGTTTTTTCAAATGAAACATTTTCTCATCAGCTAATGTTATGACTGTTAGCTTATTAGCAAATTTAAAACAACAGCCCATAAGTCTTAAAATTATTTGTTCATTTCCTTGTCCCAATACAATGACTTTTTTTTTTTCTTTCCTCTGTTGTCTTCTCATTCTTCCTTTCCCTGCTTTGCACTGCCTTGGTAAAATATATGCCTCTCCAAGAAAAGGACTAAAAATTACATTTTCCCACTTTCTACCGAGAGTGGAGATGTAAGAAAATAATGTCTATCAGAGTAAGCACTGAGTGAAACTAAGATTTTATCAGAGACTTGGCTTGACGATGATAACATGTTATCAAGAGGGGAACTTGGCAAAGATAACGCATTATCAGTATCAGGAGTAAAGCTTGGGGAAAATAATGTTTTAATACCTATTAGATTCTAAATAAGCCATCTGTGCTCTTGATGAATTGTTATTTTCTCCAAGCGCCATCCCTGTAAAGATGCTGAATTTCTGGCAAACCACTTCTGTAGCAGTTGGGGAAGAGAGGAAAAAAAAAAGGAGAAAAGGAATCTCTACCTCCACAAAGCTAGAGGGATATCCTCTTTCTTTTCAAAAGCTTTGCATGCAGGTAAAGGCTGCCAATGTGACAACTCAGAAGACTCAAATGTTCAGACACCAAAAACGTATTGCAGGGAAAACTCCTACAATAACACTCTGCAAGTATACTGCAGAAAATCCCTTTACAGGAGAAGAAAGTAAATACCCCTTCTGTCCTTGACCACCCTGTCCAGGCTCAGAGGTGCTGCCTAAAGTATTTTTGGCAGAAGCCAATGACCAGCCATCACTTAGCAACGACTTTTTGTCATAAACAACCACATTGCAATTAGCAGTGATCACTTGGGGCACAAATAAATGACCCCTTTTAGATCAGTTGCAGGCCTTATCGCCATTCAGTTAGAGGTCATTCCCACAGCTTAGCTGACCCAAAGGGTCATGGAACAGTTCCTACCTCTTGAAGTGCAAAGCATCCAGGTCAGTTTAAGCAGTCAGTGGACCTGGTTTGAGCTAGCCTGATTGCCTCTGCTCTGAAGCACTCCCCTCTGCTACCTTCACTACGGGGGCAGAAACAAACCACTGTCTAGTGGGTGCCTGCGCCCTGAAGCTGAAACCTTCTGCAACTCAATTATAAATCTTCCGAGTTACAATCTGGATGAATTTAAATAAACTTTGGCACCTCCTGGATAACAAGAAATCCAATTCCTAGTAGGATGGACTACTAACTGCCTTAAATGGCAGAATGTGGGTAAATGGCACTGGTTATTCATAGGAAGGGGCAAGCAGGGAATAATTAGAAGGGAAACTGTGGAGGGACTGTAGGAGTGTGATGTGCATAATATAGCATGCTTAGGAAAAGGCATATGAATGATATCTGCAGGGTAAGTATTTGTAGCCAGCTGAATTTCCCTGGTGTACAGTGGGAGTGGGAGGGAAGACAATGGGATCTGTTAATATGATGATTTCCAATGGAAGAGCTGCATCTCTTTTTTTTATTAACCATTTGAATATTTTATGCTCAAATGTTTTTCGATGTTTAAGTGCGAGCTTGGTGTGAACTTGGTGTTAAGGTTGACTTCTGAGGCCCTGATATAGCAGAATACGTAACCAATAGCAGGCAGGCATTGCAGCTCTCGAAGGTAAAGCATGTGCCCAAATGCATCCTTGTAGCTGTATATAGTACTGTGACTATCATTCATGGCAGCAGGATATAAAAGATTGAAAGTCTTCTTTGGAACTCCTGCTCCATAAAACACCGTGGAAAAGACTGGACTGGAAGGGAAAACGTCTAAAATATAGCATTCTAAAGTGTTTTTTAAGAGTACAGAAAGTACAAGAAATAAGTATCTATAAGCTTAGAAAAGGTTATAAAAATACCTATAGGTTTCTACAATTGCCACAGTAACCACAAGTATGGAACAAGTATGCTCAATCAAAGCCTAGTAGTGGTTAATTCAGATTCTGTTGCTGATGATTAGCCTCAGCTGCTCATCAATAGAGACTCCAGCTGATAATTATTAAGTTAAACTTCTAGGCAGTATTTGCATATGTAAAGCATGCTTTCCCTGCTGAAGCAACAATGGATGCTATAATGCATTTCCGATTGTACAGCACTTGGATTTGGGGAACCTGGGCAAGAGAGTCTGCTTTGCATAGCCTTCCTTAGCCTCATCAGTCCAACTATTCAGAAGAAATGCACTTCTACATACTGACATCTACAAGCTAGAGCAAAAAACAGTCCTAACCCTGCGTAACATGAAAAATGCCAAAATTCATCTCAACCAGAATATCTCTAATAGGAATAATATAAGACAGAGCTTTGCATATTCCTTCAAAACATTTACCTAAGCTTTCTTCCAAGCTGAAAAATGTTTAACAACTCTCTGTGACAAGACAGCTTGGTCTCCTAAAAGACATGCAGAAATTCCACCGGACAGATTCAGCCTATTAATTCCTAGAGTCCTCCAGATTTGACCTCCTCTTCCAAAGGAATATTGAGTATCATTATGTGATTCTATGTTTAGCCTTTTCTCATCTTGCTTTCTCCAGATGAAAACTTAATTTCCTGAGTGTGATTCTTGATCATCAATCATAGCCATGCCCCGCTCTGGTCACCTGTAGCATCAAGAAGACACACAATGTGTAGATTACATTCATGCGTGCAATTCTGCATGTTTTCATAATTAGAAGATAGACAAGGCATGTGCAGATTTGCCTAATGCCAGAGGAGTACAGAGGCACACTTGCTTTAGGGGTAAGAAAACACTGAAAAAAAATGGGAAAACCTTTATGGAATCCATACTGCAACTACCTGCCCCCGTGTAAATACTGTAACACTTTGGTTTAACAGTCCACCATAGGCTTACTATTAACAGACACAAATGTTTTCTTATCAGACAGCAATGAATGGTAAAACAAAAGATGAACGAGATTGGTTTTGGTTAAACACGTGAGATGGGTTGAAAAAAAGGAGGTCTAAGGGAACGCAGGTGGTCAGCCTCTCTGAAAGCCAGCATTTAGGCTCTTCAGTGAAGGTTTAAAATTTAGCTATAGCACAATTTATGTGTATTGCTAGAAGCCACCTGGTAGCACTATTACACACAATCTCAAAAGCTGATTTTTCAACACATCTACAGAAATGCTGCAGTGTTAGTTCAGGCTGGTTGGTGCTTCTGACATCTGCTGGAAAGCTTGTTATATTCCTTACTCTCCCTTGGCGTAGAGATGCCATCAGTAAACCACGTGGTGGTTTGAGGCTGTTGAAGAGGAGGTTGTCTGAATACTGACTGACCATCAAGGATTGTTCAAGAATAAATTAATAAATAAAAAAATACAAATTCTGCACAACATTGTTTCTTCCTTAGCAGGAATCAGATCTGTAAGAACCTTCAAATCTTATAGAGCTCTAGCCAAGAACAGATATGAGCACATATATATAAAGGCAAGCAGAAAAGAAGAAATTTTCAAAAGAATGATTACTTTTCTTTTTAAATGTATCTGAAGATTATGTATGCAGACAGAAATATTACAAGTTAATGTTTCTAATTTAATAAGGTGTTAGGAAATAACATCAGCGTTATTCTAATGGTGACATAGCAGTGCATAAGTTATTAATATCTTTCAGTATTGAGTCGTCTATTTTCCCCACATATTCCCAGCACTTTTCATTTGCTGCACCTGTCATTTCAGCCACTTCAGTCCTGAAGAACAGTGAAGGAAAAATGTGAATAACTGCACATTCAGAACATATGGAGGCTGATCAGTGTTATGACATTTATCTTCACTTACAACAAGAAGTAAAATAACTCATGAGTTAGTTTCAGAACCTTCTCATGAAGAAAATTGTCATAACAGATCGTAATTTGCTACATAAAGTAAAATTTCTAACACACCTTGCAGATTAAAAAAACATCACAGCAGTGATACAAATGGTAGGTTATATGTCATGGCTATGAGATCAGAAAGGAAACACAGATCATTTTTTAATATTAAATATAAAAATAAGTTGTAGCAAAAAACCCAAGCACAGTAGTTCACAAATTAGCTAAAGGCAACTAGTTTAATTATTTGCAAAACATTATAATTCCATTAAACAGCTATGAGTTGTCCATACAGTTCAGTAGAACCCTAAAGAGATTTTCTCATTTTCTAACTTTCCCCACGTTTTCCAAATAGAAAGCCACAGCCAGTCAATATACTGTGTTTGACAAAATAATGCTTTTCTTCTCAAAATCTTTAAACCCCTTCATATACACAAAAAGGAGTAATAAAATGAAAAGGAACAAGCAAACTAGAAAATACATTCTTAATTCTCATGACAAAGGTAGTATCTTTATCCCATGGAAATCAGCAATGGTTTCAGAATTAGCTTCAGTGTGGCCATATATCTGCCCTAGGACTACAATCTGATTTTGGTGATTAGACTCCATTGGCGTGTAATATGGAATCTCTTTCTTTGCATTAACTTATTTAACATTTACCTGTAGTATAGATGAGATGCTTCTTCTACAAAGACAGAGTAAGTGCATTTTGAACTGATTTTTTATCGGATATAGCATATCAAGTAGATTGATTTAACTTCAGTGACCTAGGTTTCTGGTAAAACATTAAGAATTACTCTTTTTTAATAATATTCTTGTTTTTTTACAGAAGTGAAGAAAGTGCATCAGAAACATAATCCTATTTCAAGTGAGTCAAAGGAAAAAACAAGCATAGGTCTAATATTTCATTATATGTATACAGCATGGTATTCTAAGTCATTTTTATGTTGTACTATAAACTTACACAGTGCTGTACTGTGGTAGGTCAGAATGTGGGCCAAATCCCCTGTGCCCCATCTCACACCTGCCAAGCTTTCTGTGCAGCAAGCAAATGAAGATTCTCATTTTTGAGCAGCCACAAGTTTATTAAGGTTAAGCATCATCAAGTGACAGGATGATTTAGATGTTCTGCCTACTAAGATTTTGTCCTATAATAGATGAGGTATATCTTTGAGACTAATTCACATATCTAATCCAGTGTATATAAACATCTTAATGTGTGTTTAGCATCCTGAAAAATATGCCTGTTCTTCTGTAAGATGACACTGAGTTTAAGCCCCACTGACATGCTTGCTTACTAGTCTAAAATAATGTTGCTTAACTCAATCAGGGCAACAGTGCTCAATATTTATGGGATCTGTGTGTATTTAAATAAACACTTCCTCTTTCTTTATCAAGTAGATCTCTTGTATTCTAAATTTTCTTTATCTCCAGGATTTTCTCTCAAAAGCAGAATATACTGTGGGAGACCTCTTCAATGAGTACAAAACAAATACTACTGTTTGGGATTTATAAAGATGCTTTTTTTAGGTAGCCCAACATCAGGGTTGACAGCTATTGGCTTTACTGAGGGATGTATACCATGAACTGATTGATGATGATAACAAGTATTTTTGTTGTGGTAAAAGAAGATGAAGGTGGAGGCATTTACAAAAAATCTTGTAGTGTTTTTAAAAACAAGTAAGTTGTGTGTAGCAGTCAATTACAGTCTTGCAATTGCCTTTTATTTCTGTGGATAGACCTTCATTAAGATACCTGCTCATCTTCCTTTATTAGTGTTATATTATAGATTTATTAATATTATATTATATATTTTATATATATAAAAAAATATTATAGATTTATTAATTTACATAATTTGAAATCTATTTTATTATCTTAAATTCTAAGTGGAATAGATGGAGATGACCAAAACAGTTTCACACAAACAACCCCAAAATTGACACATCCCACGCCTAAAGAACAATCAGACATGGAAAAAACCCCAGTAGGTCAGCTACATAAAATCATGTCGGAACTGGGAAAGCCCTTTAAAGTTCATCCTAAAGAAGAAACAGCAACAGTAAAAAAAAACCAACAAAACACACAAACCAAAAAAAGCCTGAGAAAAAGTAGCTTCCCTTCCCATCAACTCCCATCTTGTTCTAGGAAAAGGGAGGAGTCTTAATCATCTTTTTTTAATAACACATTCCGTATTAATTTGCACAAATATAGACAATGGAATTTGCTTTTATGAACTGGAATATGATAGGGCTGAGAAATGAATGCTAAGAGGACATTGCTTACTTCACCACACAGGCTGCTACAACACATACCCCATAGAGCAAACAATAAAACATGCCCTTCTCCCTTCTAAATTATGACCATCAGCCCAGGAAAAACTGAGGCACACAACATAACAAGAATACTTATTGTGGTACTACTGTCAAGTTTACTTTTTAAATTATGCCTTCTTCTGGTCTTAACTATCATTAAAATAGTACAGATATTGAGTTATGCGAGCTCTGACTTCATAGAATCATAGAATCACCATATTGGAAGAGTCACACCAGATCATTGAGACCAACCATTCCTATCAATCACTAAACCATGCCCCTTAGAGCCTCGTCCACCTGTCCCCTAAACACCTCCAGGGAAGGTGACTCAACCACCTCCCTGGGCAGCCTCTGCCAGTGCCCAGTGACGCTTTCTGTGAAAATTTTTTTCCTAATATCCAGCCTAAATCTCCCCTGGCAGAGCTTGAGGCCATTTCCTCTTGTCCTGTCCCCTGTCACTTGGGAGAAGAGGACAGCACCCTCCTCTCCACAACCTCCTTTCAGGTAGCTGTAGAGAGCGATGAGGTCTCCCCTCAGCCTCCTCTTCTCCAGGTTAAACAACCCCAACTCTCTCAGCTGTTCCTCATAAGGCCTGTTCTCCAGCCCCTTCACCAGCTTTGTTGCTCTTCTCTGGACTTGCTCCAGAGCCTCAACATCCTTCTTGTGGTGAGTGGCCCAGAACTGAACACAGTATTCAAGGAGCGGTTTCTACCAGTATATAATATGCATTTTGTCCTTTATGGTAAAATTCAACTTGGCAGGACATTTGAACATGATTTCTTATGTTCTGAGAGACAGTCTTTCCTGTTTTGAGAAATTATAACTTCACCAGATGTATTTAAAATTCATACTAGCACCTTTGATGGAAAATATTCAGTTTCTTAGTTGATAATCACAAATTTGTATTTTAAATTCTGACAGACCATGTTTTCCTTTCTTTTCCCAAATAGTCTGACAGAATCCAATCAACAGGGAAAATAAAATTCTTTGCATGAAGATCATATAGGTCTATTCTACTCTAATACTCTACCATATGTCAGTCATTAAATCTCATTCCAATGTGGAACATTAGGAAACCCGCAAGATGTAAGAGTGAGCAAAGATTTTGCTACCTGTCTTCAGTATTTCCAGTTCTTAAAATTGTTTTTAAATTCTTGTAATATTTATATTTATTGGAAAGTCAAATCTTGAAGTGTTTTTTTCTTGTTTGTTTCCTTTGCAGCAAGATCTCATTTTCATCTCTGCAGGAGAAAGCTGAAAAAAACATGACCTATTATGATGAGAAAAAAGGAGACAAAGCTCCTAAAACCTTATAATTTTAGCTATAATGAAGTATGATCTTGTAACGTTTTGAATTAACGATGCCAGTTTTCTATTATGACTGTTCAAATGACTTGTGCTTTACTATGATGGGTACATTCTGTAACAGCAGACGTATCAGCTAGGGTGGGTAAATTGAAAGGCCAGCACCTCTCACAAGCTTGTGACAGCTCTGGTGTAGCCATCAATTTAGCTGGAAAAGCCCTTACTAAGACAATCGTGTTGTTGGGCATTTTAAGGAGCACCAACTATCCTGTGGTCATCTTCAGCAGAACTTCCAAGACAAAAGTACTGCATCACATCAAAACACAAAATTAATATGGATTTGTCATCAATTATTTGAATTACTGTTTTCTTAGTTTATTTTTGTTGGAATTATTCTAGAAAGGGCTCTGCAGGCAAAGGTTTCACTGATAGCCCCCCAGTATACCTAATAGGGTTTTCTCCTTCTCCACAGTAGGGACACAAAAGGTGTCCAGACCTCGGGCTAAAATGTTCAGAGAAAAGTAAAGTGGTATCAGTTCCACCCTGTCACTTTACAGCACTTTGAAAGCAGAAGTTTAATCCTAACAAGAGTATAAACCCCCAAATCTGTTAGGTATCAATTACTACATATTTAATTTCACAGCTGTGCGTTTTCCCTTCCTGATTTTTCCCCTCTTTTTATGTTTCTCTTGTTTGAGCATTTTGGACCTGGTTCTTAATCGGGTCCTGATGAAACTTAATGCCTTAATTTCAGAGCCCAGCATTCCCCAATTCCCTTCTTCATTTTGAAATTTCTGCAAATTCTATATTCATCATCTGCGTGGCTGTGCAGACTGTAATCCCTCATAATAGGCTGATGCTGATCCTGCTGTATGGATTAACCAGTGTAAAATGCTTATCTAATGAATTTTCATCAATTCATGCCTTCCAAACTCATCCCCGAGCAGCCCAGGTATATCTAATCTAACTGACTGGCTTTTATCAGCTGCACACAAGAGATGTGAAAATAAGCCTCATTTCAAGCCTCAGTCGCACAGCTACAACCATGTTATTATTTATTTCACTTTACAAAATGAGTATATGTGAGGAATTCTAAGGTACACCGTATAGTTAGACATGCGCCACACCAAATCCAGTGATGTTTCTTTAAAAATTGCACAATTACAATATTTCTATGCCTAGCTTTTCATTATTTCTCTGAAAAAAGAGGAAAAATTATTGCTGAACTTCAAGTGTAATTCTGCTGCTTTCTTCTTGTGAAATCTATATTCCCATGCCAGATGGTGTCTGAGTTATCAAAGTTATTATCCTAAACTCAATTAGTGAAGAATGAAAGTAATTAAGTAGGGGATGAAGTGACAGAAGCATTTCAAGATATAAAGCATCTAATATAGGTGAGGATTCTCTACATTAGATAGAAATTAATCTATAAATTCAGCCTAAACCATAAAAGCTTGAGCCTTCACTTTACAGTATTGTAAGATATTATGCAAAATTCAGTACTTGCTCAAGGAGGCCCAATTCCCAGTGAAACAGGGATCTATAGAAGGTGAGAGTTGTTTTTATATTCTGGAGGAGCTATTACTAGCAATCATCAAATGAACTCTGAGACAGTTGTTGCTCAAATGTTCCTATATGTGTCATGGTATGATTTTTCAGGCTGTTGTATGACCTCAAAAAATGTTGTTTCCTTTCTTAATCCTGGCTGGTTTGTACCCACCATGGCAAAAACCAATGGCAGTAAATACTTCTAACCATAAACCCTGTAAAGCAGACACCACAGAGGTGCTGTTAGCATTCAGTTTATTTTACATTTCCTTTTTTTTTTCTCTATTTTTTTTTCCTTCTCTGAAATAAATCCAAGCAAGTTGACACTGAGCTACAGGCATGACTGAGAGCTACAGCTACAAGTTTTAAATGCAGCAGCAAAGTAGCCAAAAAATATTATTTAATCTGCTAATGACAGTCTACTTATAGGAGAAATATGTAAAAAAAAACCTAGTGAAAAATCTCTTTTATTTATCAAATCACATTTCTGCAGAGCTTTTATTGAGAAGAATCATGCATTTATGGATAAAACTAATCAGGATAATTTGTTAAAGCTCCGCAGGCTGCTCACTCATTTTCTCTTTAACGTAGATACGTATAGTCAAATTCTCAAGGTATGCATAGGTGAAGACAGATGGTATGGAAAATACCATTACTTTCTGGAATGCTCAGGATTGGGACTGCATGGCTGAAAGAAAAGAAACATTTATCACTTTGGAGAACTGGGATGTAAGCTTGTACTACTGCTACAGGAAAAATCCCAGGCCAGAAAGGAAACAAATTAAATTCTAAGAACGCATGCATCTCTTGTTCCTGCACTGGGGATAGATGTACTAGGAGTGAAAGGGCCTTTAAGAACATATGCTGTGCTAGGATCATACCATCCCAAACCACACTACATCATACCATACCATACAGTGTGGAAAGAATTTTTAAGTATAAGCACTGAAAAGTTAGGAAATGCCAGAAATACTCCTGCCTTTTTTTTTTTTTTTTTTTTTGCCTTGTGTGTGTAAAGCACAACGCAAAGCAAAAAGCTCTCCTGCATGTAGTAGCAGCTGAGGTGCAAACACGAGCAATGGTCCCAGTTTGCAGAGGCAATGACCTGATAAACTGCAGCACCCTGATACACGTGCTTAAGGAACTCCCAGCCTCTTTTCCCCACTGCCATAAAGAACTGCCTATTTTTAATACAGACCACTTAAATCTTGTTTTTAGGAAAGCCTCACAAAGGTTACAAACATGCAAGAAGGAACAGTGAGAATGAGTAGTTGCTTAGGAGAAAGAGTAGAAACACAAGCAGGGAGTATGAACTTCAAAAGCAGCTGGTCCAGGGCCTCAGGGAGATCCACCTTTGGTTACCTCCTTTCAAAACCAGTGGTACATACCCTTTCTGAGCAGGGCTGCTTTCAAAGGCTTTATGAGGACCAAAAGCACGTATATTCAAAAGACTCAAATTTCTGCAGCTCAAGAAAGAGCAAGAAGGGCTGGAGTATGGCCACAGCAGAGACACCATACAGAAGTCCTAGAAAATAGGATGCATGAGGAAAAGTGAAGCTGATTTGTGCCACGAGAAATTACAAATCATAGCTGACAATGGTAAGTTTTCAATTGTATTTGGAACCACATGAATTGGTTTGTATTCTGAATCATATAGTTTTTGACTTTTTACTGAAGAACTTTTCAGGGAGATCAGAAAGAAGCTACTGAGCTCAGCTGGTGATTAAACAAGAACCAAAAAGAACTCACATACATCCTTGTGGGCAGGAAGTTCAACAAGAAGATGGTGACAAGACTGACAGAGTTCTGCTTGCCCAGATAATATAATTTCCCGTCCTTTATTGCTCATACTGAGCACTGTTGTCTCACCTGGAAATTGAAAGATCTTCTGCTTAGTGGACAAAAACGTGCAGGGCCTCTGAAGGCTTATACAATCCATGATCACGATTAAAATGGATCATGAAAAAAATGAGAAAAATCGACTACTGCAGAGATGTCTCTGGGGAACTGATCCACTAGAGTCATGTATGGGATGTTAGGCTACATACAGGACTGGCACATGCACATTACATGCATGGTTATTAAAGGCTTCTAGAGCAAAAAGGATCCCATCTGGAACTGTACGTTCTGCAACTTTACTGAAAATACAGTAATGAGGAATGATATTTTAATAACCATTGCAGGTCAGGATAGGTGAGGCAACGGCACTTTCAGTTGATGTATGAACACTCATTTTATGCCACATGGGTACCACAAAGGGCAGACAGTAAACCGTTCCTTTTTTGACCGTTCCCTACCCTATCAATTAAAGCCACCAATACATCACAATGAGTGTATCTTGCTGACTGAATTTCAATGTATGCAGAACTTTGAACCTGGGGCATGGTACAATGATGGGCTTATATATGTCTTCAGGAAAAAGAGCTTAAACTATTAGGGCAATGGAGTATGCAGAAAGCAGTGAAGTGCTGCTCCAAGAAATACGAAAATCAGTAACTTAAGGTCACATTTAATACATGGCTCTGTAAAATGAAAATAGCAAAAGAGAGAGAGGCACAAAGCCAATTTAGAATAGAAAACACATGAACCAGAAAAAGAGCAGAATGAAACCCCAGAAATGGAGCTTTTAAGGTTAAGATCTCAAAAATACCTATCAAGTTTAAGACATGCACAGCAGATGCTGACCTTAATTTAAATTTTACTATGAAAAAAAATATCTAGGAGACTTTTGGTCAATTTGTTAAAGAAAAAGAGATCATGCGCTCTTAAGACTATGAAATTTTTGGGAAATCTAAAGAGCACATACATTATTCTTACCAAATTTACCTACCCTAGTGTTAGCAGACAATGAAACTCTAAAGAACTATCAAATGAGTTCCTACTACTTCGGGCTTTTGTAATGCTGACTTACTCAGATGTAGGAGAAATAAATACAGACCAGTGTACGTATCTATATAAAAATTCTCTATAAGCACTGACATATCCACAAATACTTCGTTTGAAAGAAAAAGAAAATTACTAACATCGGTAGAAGTGGTGATTTCCTTTGTAATACAGATGAAGGTGAATACCACCACTCATTTAGCAGGCCAAAATTACTAAGACAGTTGATTGAGAGCTCTTTCCTAGAACCACTTGCTCTATGAAAGCTACTTTTTTATCTTAATTTGAAATTAATTTATTTCTCAGCTATCAAGAAAAGTGTAGCTATCAAAAATTTCTTAATTTTCATTTTCCCCTGTTTATCATTCCTTTTTCCAGTGCAGACTGCGGGATGGAGGATTTTTTTAAAAAACACCTATTTTGATACTTTCAAAGGAAATGCTATCCTCTGGATTTTTTTTTTTATGTCTTCCTACTGTTTTGACGAAAAAACAGGTCTTATAGATCATTTAGGTGATTTAGAAACATATTCCATTAAATGGAACAGTCACCAAGGAGCCCAAAAGGCTTGAGGGGACCAGATTTTCAAAGAAAAGTAGGTGTCTACAATGCAGGTAGGTATACCTTTCGGTATCTGACCTTACTCAAATTGCTTAAATGTCTTTAAAAAGAAAGTCCTAACAGACTAACTTTGCTCTTGTATATAAGACTTCTTTGAAAATGCTATCCCAAGACTGATTATAAATCCATTCTACCAGTGCTCTGTAAGCAGACCAGCCTCAGGCAATGCAAGGGATATTTAAAAGAGAAGAAAACCCACAAACCTGGAACGTGCTCTGCAATGGCCACTGCTAAAGGATTTGACCACGTCCAGTTCAAATTCCTGCGTTGCACTGCAACAGTTTGGCTTTGATTATGTTGTCAAGTTCTGCTTTACATATATTACATTGATAATGAAAATGCTGCCAAAATTGAAATTTGAACTGTTTCTTATTTTAATAAATGAGAAAGAGTCTTGCCTTGTGCTACATAGTGATGATTTGCTTTGTGCATTTAACAGAACAAAGCATTTCAGTCAGCTCTTAAATATGAGTTTTGATAAATGTAGCTAGTTTTAGGCTGATCAGTTCATCACAGTGACCCTAAGGCTGTCCATACTCAGAAATCTCAGAATCAGAACAGAACTTATTGTATTGCTAATTCAAACCCACCATGCAGCAGCTAAGCCAAATTTGAGAGAATAATACCAAGCACAATATTATCTACATCGAACATCTTTATGTGGATGTGTAATATGGATATGGAAGACTAACAAAAAGACTTTTTGAAAAACACCTCATTAATTTCTTCTTAAGTAAGATCATACTGATTAAAATGAAAACATCCCCCATTTGCTTCACCAGGTCCAAATAGAATAGGAGGTCCTAAGAGTACTTTTTTCACAGTAGAATTCAGGAAAATTAAAAAAAAAAAAAACCAAACAAACAAAAAAACCACCAACTTCTAATTATTTTACATTATATTAAAATCCTTGTTATCTAAGAAACAAGCTAGGAACCAAATTGTTGTTCAGGGGATTTTTCAGGCTTTCAGGCAGTACACCTAAGCTTCCGAGGAGACTTCTTGAGCCATGAAATGGGAAATGAAAATGTTTAATCCTTGACTGAACTGTTATCCTTGTGGAAGCACTGTGAGTACATACAATTACACCATAAATAACTCAAGTTCACCAGCAGTACACTTGATTGTTGGGAAGCAGCTTATATCAATACAGAGTTTTCTTTTACGGGTACCATTGCCTCCATGCTAGAGATGCTTTACTGGATGTTACAGGGAAAATCTTCCCAGAGCATACATACCACAAGGAGCATCACATTCACTCCACCCAAGACTTCAACTGCTAGAACCAAGGTCCATACACAGTGGGTGGCTCCAGTGAAGTGACTTTTGACTCTCTTTACCACTCATTTGCCCGCTCTCTCTGTCAAATTTCTCCTGTTAGTTTAACCTTAGGTTCCCCAAGGCAGAGTCAAGAATACTTAACCCTCCAGGCTACTTCATTGATTGTACAACATTGTCAGGTTACATCTCGAGCTGGGTACCTTCAAAGAGGGACCTCCAGCACAGAAATTCTTGACAATTATACCCTTACAACCTAAGATCCTACCCCCAATGCGCTCTTCCTACACTGTCCACGTGACAATTAGTCCAATGGTGTATTAGGGGATGGGGTCTTCTCCTTCTTCATTGGGTTCTTTCCTCGTCTCTAGGCAGGCTGTGTCTTTTCTTATTCACAAGGTTTGCATCTGGAGCAGCTTCCTTATCTTCTGGCTTGAACAGGCTCTGGGGCTTTTTCTGTAACTCAGTAAACCTTCAACATACATTCAAGGTATCTACATGAGAGTCCTCAGCTTGGGGCCTCAGGCTTCACAGATTCAGCTACTCACGCTAAGCAAGTTCTGCCATGTTCTGCCTTTCTGCAGTTTCAAATGCTTCATCTGTAGTTCATTCTTTCAGCTCAACGCTAAGCAACTAACTTTAAAAGTTTGGATTGGTTATATTCGAGACTAAAACAATTACTATTCTTCAACACCAGTATAATATACAAATGATTATATACTGCTGAAGTGTCTTAGAAAAGACACCGTATAGGCTACTGCAATATTGCGCGATTCCTTTACCACTTTCTTTCCTTCACAACTCTATAAATAGTTCTTTTCAATTGCCAGCAAATTAACATATATGTAAAATTTGGGAGATGGAGTGGGATTTTCAGAATGGCATTCATTAGTTATAAGAATAAATAATCTGTGCTCATCTTCCTAAACCTCTTGGATACTTTTGAGACAGTCATGTAGGGACAATCGAAAAACATATCCCTGGTCAAAATAAACTGTCTCCAAGACACTCTAAACGAGATAGCAAGATTCAGCTGTTAAATTAATATTTAAAATCTGATATGGATTAAAAATATATTCAAAAATGTTTAACTACTGTAGCCTTCTAAACTTATCAAAATATGATAAATACTTTTGGTATCAACAGAATTTAGTCCAAACACTTACAAAAATATGTAGATACCCAAAATAATGGATTTGGTTTTTCCTTCAAAATATAAAGTTTGCAAACCACTTTTTTATGCCTTAGAAATTGTTTTTCAGACTTTCTATTGGAAGTGTGAAGACTACAATTTTCTACTTCAATTAAAAAAAGAGACCCACCAACAATCATGTTAATATGTGAAGGGATTTTTTAAAAAAATAGCATATATCAGAATAAAATGGGTATACACTGATTGTCTGGCTTCAAGCAGCCATATGAACAGTAGGAAAGAAGATCGTTCTTGCTAGAAAAACAGCATGGCTTTCTGGCATTTCTTGTTATTACATGTATGTACCTATTTTATAAACAAAACTACTAGCTGTAAAGGAATACCAGCTTCTGTAAGACTCAGGTTAGTATTAAAACAGTATAAATTGGATACCTTCTATATTGTCCTTCTTTCATTGCTTTTTTCTGGTTACTGTATAGAAGAAAAGCTGGAAGAGGGACTACATTAAGCACATGCTATTTTGCAACAAGGTGCCGTATACTTTTACTCAGGTATTGCAATGTAATACTGTTTTGATGATAGGGTCAGTTGCCAAAATAAAGATTTAGAAGAGTAAATAAAACACATCAAGACAATGTGAGTCCAAAATTTCCTACGCTGCAATCCACCTGAAAAAATTCTATTAACACCTATAGTAAATATAGAAAATCTTCCTTTGATACCACTGAAAAAAAACAAGCAAACTTTACTCACTTTTGTAGGTTTATGACGGTGGGCTATGGAGGGGGGTATACGTAACATTTGGATTCTCAGCTGTAATTTTGAAATTCGCTACTTAAAAAATCATTCTACAAGGAGTCTCATTTTCTTGTAATGAGTCAGCTAGAAGTACAATACTCCATCTTTTTAGTTAAAATTAATTTCATGGCACAATTGGACAAAGCCATCTGCTGCCAATTGTCTTGGCAACTAATAGCATTGCTGCTGGCAGCTGCCAAAGAACAGCACATTGCCATACAGCTGTTACAGTCACTATAAAATAGCTAGCTAGCTTCATTGCTCCTCTCCATTGCGTGTTCATCACAAATCCCTGAAGGCAAGGTCATGGACAAAGTACCACCAGCGTGTCAGAGCAGAAAGGAAGAGGCCACATCCTCATCCAGAATTCTGGCTATACTGGCAAGTATGCAGCATCTGTCTCCTAGCTTTGTCCATCCCTCTCGGCTGCTGTGAAGGAAAGAAACTGTGCTGGTATGTCCAGAAGTTATAGCTTCCCTTTCGATACTTATTGTTTGTTGGTGTGCTACAAGTCTACTGGTAGTCATAGGTTATTTCAGATTGCCAACTCTAGTCTGCTGAATTTAGGCAGTGTGTCCTCCTCCTTCTAGCAGCTAAATGGGGAACTGAAGTCAAGGTGCCCAGGCAGAAGATGATCTGAGCTGTTCATTTCTCCCTTTAACTTCGATGCTGTGATTTAGACACCTAGGCAGTTAACGTGAACCTGGCTGATGTTTTTAATGAGGATTTTGATCAGTACCTTTTGAAGCATGCTGAGAAGACCCTTGAAAACTTCTTCTGTAAAATTTTAATTTACAGTGCAGTCAAGAGTGGGGAGACCTACTCAGTCCATGTGTCAAACATCATCAATCACTCAGAAGAACCAGATTATAATGAACTGTCATAACAGGAAACAATGATGAAGCATCTAGACATTATAAACACTGCATGAATTTCATACCGTGAGTGTCAAAATACTTGCTGATGTTCCCTACTCTCTCACAACTGCTATAATAGAGTTATGTAGTATCTCCAGCTTGAAATGAGTGCAAAAACACACTTGTCTCTGCTAAAGGTAGGAAAAGACTGAAAAGTAGTTCACTAAAGTTTTAAAAATGAAAGAGTAAATAATCCTTCTCCCTCACCACCCACTAAGACTTTCTGAAAGAAGTCCTAATCCAGTGATACCAGTGGTAAAACTTCTGATTTTCTGATACTATCTCTTTCAGTCTATGCTAAATCACAAAAATAGATATTTAAAAAAAAACATAAAAAACCCCAACATGCAGTCACAGCTGCTTCTTAAATCACTACATTTACTAAATATAGGCAAAGAGGCCAGACAAAGTTCCCAACATTTTGCAGCTTTGGCGTGTTCTTAGAGGTTTCACAACAAAACAAGCAGCAGCAGAAAGGTCATTGAAGACTTGAAGAAATACCCATTTGTTCTCAGACCACACATAGTTTAAAAAGGAGAAATAACTTCTTACTGGATAGGCTGATTTGTTCGATTAGAAGAAAACAGAAGTCAATTCAGTGTATTTATAAACTGGCCAGCTAAACATGTCAGAAATGAGCGCAACAATGTGTTGGCCTGACATTTAACAGAGAATAAATCAATCAAGTGGGCACAGGTTATTTTATAATACACATGCTCTGAGCAGCAAAGGGATGAATGGAAGGTTATGGAGAGAGTATAAAACAGAATACTTATTACGTTTTATTATAAACCACTGTGACTGCAGGGAAAAAACACTTTGCACAGGTGATAGTAGAGACATCAGCACTAGATGATCTACAGGCTGTAAAGACTCTTAGCATTAAGTGAATTAACTGCATTTTAGCCAGTATTGTTAGGTAAAAATAAAAATATCCAGTCAGAGAGAATCCTTGATCTCCTCTGCTGCTCAAGATAGGGAGTTCAGAAAGCTGAGGCCACACTGACAAACAATCAAAAACCTTAGCCTAGCTGGCTTGAGACAGAAAATGTACTTTGAGGAGCATGGACAGAGGGAAGGGGGTAAGGCTACTATTTTTCAAGAAAATGTACAGTGCCTTTCAAAGCCACTGGGAAGATAGTGTATATCTTTGCTCCTTGCAGCACAAACAGAATTTGCTGGTGACCACAGAGGCAGACTTTAACCCCATAGGATTTTCTCTCCTTCCAATCACACATGAGGTGAGTTACACAACTACCTTGCTATAATTCAGTAGCCCTTCCCTCATCATGCCACGGACCAAGGACTCATGCTCTTTGCACCACAGTGCCCAAGGATGACTATGAGAGCTACTTAGGTTAGTTATCCTGGGAACACTCACTGCTCAAGTCACATTTACCCCACTCCAGACAAAATATCAGTGCTGCAACTTGTCTGTGAATCAGAACTTCAAAAATCTTTGATGTTAGGCCATTCTGCTCTACCTGGGGTCAGTGGGAATCTGTGAGATCCAAAGTTGAGTAATTCTGAAAACATACCCAGTCCCAGTTTGCATAATGTGTTCATTTTCAATTCTAGGTTTAAATTGTTTCTAGCAAGCCAGTAACTAAGGCCAGTAAAAACTTACATGCATGTTAATCACATGAGGAAGCTACAGCAGGCAGTGTGGTTACTTAGATGCTTGAATTTATGTAAGCATTTAAGTTTATGCAGAATCAGGGCCTTGTATTTTAGAACAGGACATAATTCATTCTATACCTTGCATACACAGTGGGAAAACAGCTGTGAGTGAGTGCAGTCTTGGGGTTCTGAATTTAAAGTCCAGAAATTCCAAGTCATACGTGGGTCCCACAGCATCCATTACTCTCTCCACCAGCACATATGTAGTGTTTTGCATTCCTGTTTATGCTAAGAAATTTATGCCCTGAAGTCTGCGTAAAACATTACCAACTTATGTTTCCCACAGCTGCTGTAACTCTAAAGTTCTTGGTTTCTGTGCATTTAAATTAACAGTCATAACAATACACTAAAGCCTTTTCTTGCACTGAAATTCAATTCAAGATATTTTTTACAGTATATAACCAAAACACTCATATTGATCTCCTGATGAAATAGCTCTCCTTCTCCGTATCTTCTGAAATAACTGCAACAGGTCATTTACTGTTACTCCTGCACAATATCTGATTTCCATACCTAACATTTTCTCAAATGTGTGTCTTTTTTCCCAATGTCATGGTCACTTGTCCTTGTGAAAGGTCATATTCATAGCATGCGTGAAGTTTTCCAGTTAAGCCTTTTTGAAATCATCCACTTACAGCATATAACTTCAGAACAAAGCAGTTCACATACTGTTTCATCCCCTACCCTGTCCCAATCTGCATAGCATTTGAGTTAACTCCTTTGTACCTGCCCCTCCTCACCATGAAATAAATAAACTCAAAGCAAAGAAGTACTAGAAATCTCAGTTCAATAGGTAACTACCTTTAAGTCAGAACTGGAAAATGGGGACAAAGAATCAAAGCAGTTACTGTTACAGTTAAACAGTGACTGAATATCTGCAAAATAAATTCTCTCACCAGAATGACCCCCCTCCCCATATTACTACAGCTGCCACAAGGAAGAAAAGAAGAATCATACTTGTAGAAGATTCCCTGCTGAATGGAACAAAGGTTCCAATATGCCAAGCAGACACTGCTCATATGGAAATCTGCTGCCTCCCAGGAGCCTGGGTTAGAGATATCACTAGGAAATTCCCCACTCTTCTACAGCCCTCTGATTACTACCCATTACTGCTTTTCCACAAGGCAAGCGGCAAAACTGCCATACGTAGCCCAACGATGATCAAAAGAGACTTCAGGGCCTTGGGCCGGATAGTGAAGGAATTTGGAGCCCAGGTGACCTTTTCCTCCTTCCAGTTGTGGGCAGCAACATTGGAAGGAACAGACAGACTCAGTCTATTAATACGTGGCTCCATGGCTGGTGTCACCATAACAACTTTGGGGTTTTGGACAATCATAGAATCATAGAATCACCAGGTTAGAAAAGAACTCTTGGATCATCAAGTCTAACCATTCCTATCTGCCACTAAACCATGTCCCTCAGCACCTTGTCTACCCGTCTTTTAAGTACCTTCAGGGATGAGGTATTGGGATGGCCTTCACAGCACCAGCTTACACTTATCAAATGGGAGCCACCTTTCTCAAGGTGGGAGGAGGGTCTTTGCTCAAGAGCTTGCAGGGCTCATTGTCAGGGCTTTAAACTAGACGTGAAGTGGGAGGGCTTGCCTACGACAAGCTGTGGGAGGACACACAATGGTTAGAGGGACGGGGTGCTGATATGGGCCCTCCACCTGTTGCCTTGGGGCATCCTGGGGATGCTGAAGCACAGTTGATGTCCTGTGGAGATGAAGGGGTGGCTCCTGAAGTATTAGGAGCCAACAAGGAAACTTCCGCAGAACACCTTAAGGGATATAAGGGATATTCCACTAAGAAAGTGGTACAGTCAACAGCTAAGATGAAGTGCTTCTACACAAAAGCACGCAGCTTGGGCAACAAACAGGAGGAGTTGGAAGCTACCATGGTGCTAGGAAGTTATGACCTGACTGCTGTTACTGAAACCTGGTCAGATGAATCTCATGATTGGAGTGTGGCTATCAATGGCTACAGGCTATTCAGAAGGGACAGACCAGGAAGGAGGGGCAGAGGCATTGCCCTCTATATCAGGAAATAGATAAAGTGTGAAAAGCTGTCCCTGAAGAATAGCCATGAACAGGTCAAAAGCTTATGGGTAAGGATAAAAGACTGAGCCAACAAAAGGAACCTGGTGGTTGGTATACACTACAGGCCACCTAATCATAAGGAACCTACTGATGAAGCCTTCTTTCTCCAGCTACAGGAGGCTTCAGGCTTGCAAGTTCTCGTCCTACTTGAGGGCCTCAGCCACCCTGACATCTGCTGGAAAAGTAGCACGGCAAGCTTTAGGCAATCCAGGAGACCCCTAGAGTGCATCAAAGGTATTTTCTTAATCCAGGTAATAGACACCCCTACCTGAGGAGGTGCAATACTGGACCTGATCATCACCAGTGCAAGAGAGCTCATCAGTAACATCAAGATCAGAAACAGCCTGGGCTACAGTGATCGTGCACTGGTGGAGTTCAAGGTCCTGAGGGGACTTTGGACAGGTGAGGAGACATTAAGCTGTGAGGAAATGTTGATCTGCTTGAGGGTAGGGAGGCTCTGCAAAGGGATCTGAACAGGCTGGACTTATGGGCTGTGGCCAGCAGGATGAGGTTTAACAAGGCCAAGTGCTGGGTCCTGCACTCGGGACACAACAACTCCACACAGCGCTATAGGCTTGGGGAAAGAGTTTGACCGGAAAGCTGCCTGGATGAGAAGGACTTGGGGTTATTAATTGACAGCCGACTGAACATGAGCCACCAGTGTGCCCAGGTGGCCAAGAAGGCCAATAGCATCTTGGCTTGTATCAGAAACAGAGTGGCCAGCAGGTCCAGGGAAGTGATTCTCTCCCTGTACTCGGCACTGGTGAGGCTACACCTCAAATCCTGTGTTCAGTTTTGAGCCCCTCACTACAAGAAAGACATTGAGGTCCTGAAGTGTGTCCAGAGAAGAGCAACAAAGCTGCTGAGGGGGCTGAAGAATAAGTGTTATGACCAGTGGCTCAGGGAACTGGGGTTGTTTAGCCTAGAGAAGAGGAGGCAGAGGGGAGACCTTCTCACTGTCTACAACTACCTGAAAAGTCACGGATATTGGTCTGTTCTCCCAAGTGATAGGTGATAGGATGAGAAGGAATGGCCTTAAGTTACACCAGGGAAGGTTCAGATTGGACTTTAGGAAAAACTGCATCAAGAAAAGGGTTATCAGGCACTGGCAGAGGCTGCCCAGGGAAGTGCTTGAGTTGCCATCCCTGGAGGCATTTAAAAGATGGGTAGATGAAGTGCTTAGGGATATGGCTTAGTAGTGGACAGGTAAGGTCAGGCTTGATCTCAAAGGTCTTTCCAACCTAGTGATTTTATGATTCTATGAAAATTAATATCTGTTAGAATGATGGCAGTTTAAATAGATCGTCAGAGCCTGAAGCGCATTTTACTTTGGGAGCAGGGTTTGAGAGGGAGAAAAATGTAATTCCCTGTACATAATACTTTCCTTGGAGTCTTGGGTTGTTTGAATTGCATACAAGGCCTGAATGGCAAATGTCTTCCCAGGGCAGGAGTGCATGTTACCGAAGGAGTAATGAGCAATTTGGGCTTGACAAACAGCAAGCAAAACCCTGTGTGTGTTATGCCACAGCTGCAAACAAGTAGCTACTATATACAGGTAGGAAACAACACTAAATGTACTGTATATGAAATGGAAGAAGGACATAGTCTTACCCTAGCTTGAGAACTGGTTTGGTTATAGAGGGATTTCTGCATGCCAGGTGCTCAGTAGGATGTGAAATGCAGCTACTTTACTGCAGAACCTGACATCAGATCCCCCTCATCACAGAACTGTGCCACTTTCTTCTGTGTGTCTTTCTGAGATGCTGAAGCAAAAATGGACATGTGGCAAGACACCAGGTTACAGAGGAAGATGACCAGTAGCTCTGTATTTGCAATTAAGGTTTTCACAAGTCAGCATCTCTAAAAATGTACCTTTGTTGCTTATTTCCTAGTCTGTAACATGAGTGTAAAACTTCTGGATTGGAATGAGTTATCAGCTCACTTGAGGCAAGGAAGGGAGGACATGAATTTATTTTATCAAGTAAATCAAAGTGGACCTCTTTATTTTCTTGAAATTTATCAGAAAAGAAAATTCAGTACTTTTTCTTTTTTTTTTAAAAAACACCCCTCCGTTCCATTAATTTAATAAGGATTTGAAAATCTTAAAACTTCAAGGGTAATTACTCTCTAAGTCTTATCCATTCTTTCCATTTTCTAGATATTTTTCTCCCTTTAAAAAAAGAAAAAAACCTGATTAATTATAAGAAGATGGATACTTAACTGAGCTTCAGGCATCTTGGTGAATCCCAGCCTGAAGCTGATAAATGTTATCTCTGGCAATTTAAAGAGGGTTTTTTTATTTCTTTTAATTGAGTTTTTAAAAAATGAGGATATGTTAAAAATTGCAAGACAAGGTGATACATAACTGTCATGAATGAATTAAACTCACTGTTAAGAAAGCTTCGTTACATACCAATTTTCAATAACAGCAAAATAAATAAAGACTATATCTGTCTATCTCTTTGTGAACAGAAAACCTTTTTCTTTTCTTAGTCTGCAAAATAAGAAAATCTAGTAGTAAAATCACAAAAATAGGCAGGAAGAGAAAAGAATGGATGTAATTCCTCAAGTTTTTAAATATTTTAAATATTCTCCATTCTTAAAGATTTAATAGAATTTAATTTGACTGATGGTGTCTCTTTTGCTAGAAAAAATATCATCATAGTATTGCCAATCCTGAATGTCCTAATATCATGAGTTCTGGATCACAAAAATCATGACATTGAATTTTCAGTTTTGTTTCTAAAGCAACTCTGCATCTGTTCTCCTAAAAATAAAAGTCCTCATTAGTTGCCATTTGGGTTATGAATTATTAGATGAGAATTTATAACTAGATAACAATTTCAAGCTTTGCTTTGGCATTCTATGGAACAAGAAATCTACTTGCTATAAAAAAAAAAAGAAACCCAAGACTGTCTGAGTAACAGTCCACGTATGCATTCATATTAATGGAGATTGTATACCATAAGCAATACTCGTAAGGCAGGTAACATGGGCTTGTCATCTAAATGATTGCTGAATTTTCTTCTTTAATCTTACATACAGCCCTAAGGAAGATATGTTGAAAAATGATGACAAGTCTCAAGTAGTACTTGGGATGTGCATCATTTTTCCTGTTCACCATCCTTACCACCCTCCTGCCTGAGAGTGCCGAGTACTGCATTTGTCTTTCTCTAACTCCAAAATAGACTTAGGAATCATTAGTTTTCAGATGAAAGGTCCAGGGAATGGCAGCTCTAAGGAAATTCTGTGATAATCTGTGCCAATTCGCACTGCAATGTGCAGCTACCAGTGGCTACGCTGACATCTGGCAGCTCAGTAGGCTCTATGGAACTTCGCCACAGATGCTTGTGGCAATTGTCTGCTTGTTCACTTAGCAAAAGGGTTGTGAAGTATCTGCTTCCTCTCTTGATAGGTTGCCTTCCAATTAAAATGTGGCAAGAGGGACACTTGGAGATGGACAGCAGGGAATTAGTTAGACCTTGTATGTAGTGGTGGTGGAGCAGGCAGCATACAGCCTAGTCCTCCTGACAGCAGCAAAAAACTTTAGGGAGGTTTTTCAGCATGCACTTCTCAGAACTAATTATAAACCCTGATGGAAATCATATGTTCCTTGAGTTCAAGGCTACTAAGGACCTCATAGTTGTCTGACCTGGTCTTTGTAACATGTTGTTACCCTGAAGTTTATTGTAGTGAAGCTGACTACTTAGGTTTTGCTGCAGTGTTACTTCTGTGATGCTAAAGCCTATCCTTCAGAAATGTGGTAATGATTCAAAACATAGAAAATTTTCAGTCCCCACGAGAGACTTGTGCAATGATTAGTCATGTTTAATGACAAAATGATGTACCCCATTTCTAATTTCAAATTGTCCAACTGCAGCTTGCAGTCGCTGGTTCTTCCTGTATCGTTTGCCACTAGATTAAAGAGCTCTTCAGTACCTGCTATTTTCTCCCTGTGAGGGAGCTTATACCATTTAATCAACTCACTTCTCAGTTTTCTTTTTTAGTAAGCTAAGCAGATTGATCTCTCTCAATTGTGGGACATTATCTCTAGTCTTCAACTAATTTTCTGGCTCTCTTCTGAACCCTCTCCCTTTTTTCAATATGCTTTTAAAAATGCACGTGACAGAAGTCACAGTGATATGAAGTATCATTCTTGTCAGAACTACATACACATGTTTCTCTCCTCCTACTCTTTACTCCTCCAATTATACTTCCAAAGATCTTATTACTTATACTCCCCATTATTTTATAGCTTCAACTCTTGAAGCTCTTTTTCAATTGACTGCTCATCTACTCTGATTTTTAAGACCCTTCCATGATCCTTGTTCTCCAAAATACATAATTCTGTTTTATAGATACAGTTTGAATTGTTTGTTCTCAAAAGTATAGTTTTGCAATTGGACATACTCAATTCATTTTGTTTGAGTGCAATAGGATTGCCCCATCTTTAGCATAATTCACACTATTAACTTTGTGTCCTATGTAAAGTTCTTTTTTTTTATTTCTAAAGCATAAGTGAAACATTAAATAGGAACCAACAAAGTACTGATGTCTTTGAGATCTCAACAGTTACTTTTGTTCCCATATTTGACACCTGTTACTTGCGTCCTGTTTAGCTAGCCAGATTTTAGTTCATAAAATAGAATGTCCTGGTGCAGTATCTTTTCAACACAAAAATTTGTTACAAGATCAGACACCATGAAGATGCATTAATATATTACATCTATGCATAATCTTTATTTTCCAACTTTAAATCTGATCAAAAGATCAATCAGAACATAACAATATTAAAAAAAAAGAGAAAAAAAAACTATGTACCTTTAATTATATTCCTATCAATTAATTTTCTATCTACTGATGTCTGGATTAACTTTTTCATTACTTTAAGTGCACCTAGTATATTTGGCATCAGCGTAACAGGCCCAAGACTCACCACAATCATTTTGTTTCCTCTTTTTGAGAACTGGCAGAAAATAAACACTCAAGTCAATAAATCAGCATATCATTTCTGATAGGTATTATGTAGTGTTCTTGGCTGTTCCCTGTACAAATTCCCTCCTTTATTATTGAGCACACTGTCTTTCCCTGCTTATTTGGTATGGAACACTGGATAGAAGATTTCCTGGGTTGTGTTCCTGTTAACAAAAGTCAAGTTTTAAAGTTGTCTGTAAAATAATACTTATATTATGAAAAATTACAGTTCTTTTTGTGTTAGAAAATCACAGATTCTCTAAAATTTTTAAGGAAAAAGGTCATATTCAATGTGAGTTCAAGTACATTTAGTTTTCCATGCATGCAGTGCTTTCCAAGAGTTCAGTATGTGATGAGTAGACATATTTCTCCTCTTGCCCCATCAGCATACTAGCTTTCTTCATTTTTTTCACTTAGATTTCAAAAGGTTTGCTTGAGGGGATATCCTTCTAGCTTGAATCATCTGGCTTCAAGACCCTTTTTGAAATTTTGCCAAAGCCCCATTTTAAGCCCGTACTGGAGCATCACGGGCTGAGTTTACACAAGGGGATACTGCATTACAAAGAACTGAATGGATATATCTTTCTACAATAATTCTACTTCAGTATGACCGAAATGACACTTCCAACTATGTACCACAATAAGGCTTCACAAGTGAAAAATTATGAACTCTTCGTAATATTCTCTTCTCTGTCTTTCTACATCTCCATATTTCTCTTTCGTTAATGAGTACTTTTAAATTTTGCAGCCATCATTGAGAACTCAATGGATTACTTGTATTTTTTATACTCTTAAAATAAATAAAGCACAGAAATTTAGAAAGAAAAACTGAAAAATCTTTAAGCTATGTTACCAAAGTACTCTTCCTTCTGCAATATTGTAGTATATTCACCTGACTTCTCTGCTCACTGAATTATGACAATTTCTCTTAAAAATGAAATTGAATACTTCTGTAAGCAAAAGGTGATACTCATTGCAGTCAAGTCAGTCTTTGAACACCTTCACTAGTAGGTCTGTCATAGTTTTCTTGGAGTCTCAGACTTTTTCACTATAATTTAGCTTGTAACCCCCCTGTTATTCTTGTTTCCCACAGACAGACACCATCTGGACACTGTTATGCTGTAATTGTGGAGAGCCTAATATTTTGGTTTGTTAGGATTAGGGGATTAGTCTGGCTTTTAAATAAAGTGAAACAGACATCTTCTCATTAACATTTATATTGCTTCTTTCCTTCTTTAGTTGCAGCCAATAATTTTAAAGCATAAGGTTTGTATAATTTAGTACACTTTTGAAACAAAGCCTCACCATTTTTGTGCCATGAAATATGGCAGCAGATTAATGCAGAGTTTGGCTTCACAGTGGAAGTGTGGTAGAACTGCATTAGTTCCCATGCCTTAGACCTTTGAATTCTTGTACTTGCAAATTCCTCTTTGAAATTTCAGAAGTGTGGTCCTCCAGACAGGGGCTAAGGTGCAGGGGAGATAACTGAGCTCGGGGGTGCATGTTCTTTAGCTCTGATAGTGCTATCAGTCCTTCGCCAAAATCACTTATATAAAATAAATTCCTAGCATACCAAGAAAAAAGACACAGTTTCAGTTTTCTACACGGCACAGGCCACAGGATTTTTTTTTGTTGTTGCCCTTTACAAAAACTTGTTCTTCATTTTAAAATGTACAGAGACAGAAAACTAGTAGTGATGCTTACCTAGTTATTTCAATGCTTAATTACTTGCCTTGCTCAAAATTTATACCTTGCTTCTGTTGCAGTTTTGAAAATTTAGTTATTACCCACTAGCTCATGTGCCATCCTCTTACATTCTGAACATTCTTCTTGGAATTTGTTTTAGTATTTCTCATAGGTACTTAATGTTATGAGCAAATCGCTTGTTTCCCATACTTTTCTTTATCTGAAAAGATTTCTGTACATCAGCAGGTTTTTTTAAAATATGTTTTCTAGCACTTGGGGCATTCTGCAGCTTTTATAATCCTTCTTATCAAGTTCCTTGTTTAATAAGGATCACCAGAGCAGTTTTCCATATTCTTCATGTAAGAGTACTGTATGTATGCAGATAGGAAAATACTGGTCTCAAGAGTTAAGATTGTCAATTTTTTTTTCATTCTGAAAGTCCTTTTTTAAGAGGCTTGCAGCTTTTCAAAGATTGTGACTGTTCATGCTAAAATTTTACATTTTTGATGCAAAGCCTTATGTAAGTTTTTTTAATTATTTGAGAGAATTGCTTATTTTTCAGAAGATCAAAGAATTGCAAAATGGTTTAGTTCGGAAGGGATCTTAAAGATCATCTAATTCCAAAGCCCCTGCCATGGGCAGGGATACCATCCACTAGATCAGGCTACTCAAAGCCCCATCCAACCTGGCCCTGATTACTTCCAGGGAGGGCACATCCCCAACTTCCCTGGGCAAGGTCTTCCACTGCCTCACTACCCTCATAATGAAGAATTTCCTCCAAATGTCTAATCTAAACCTTCCCCCTTCCAATTTAAAGCCATTCCCCCTCATCCTATCACTAAATGCCCTTGTAAACAGTTCTTTTAGGTCCCCTAGTTAATGGAAGGTTGCTATAAGGTCTCCCTGGACCCTTCTCTTCTCTAGGCTGAACAACTTCACCTCTCTCAGCCTGTCTTGATGGCAGAGATTCTCCAGCCCCCTGATCATCTTTGTAGCCCTCCTCTGGACCCATTCCAACAGTTCCATATCCTTCTTATGTTGAGTATTACAGAACTGAACACAATACTCCAGATGAGGACTCACAAGAGATGAATAGAGGGACAGAATTACCTGCCTTGACCTGCCGGCCATGCTTCTTTTGATGCAGCCCAGGACACGGTTGGCCTTCTGGGCTACGAGTGCACATTGCCATCTCATGTTGAGCTTCTCAGACCAGCACACCCAAGTCCTTCTCCACAGAGCTGCTCTCAATCACATCAGTCTCCATCCTGTATAGAAATCAGGGGTTGCCCCGACCCAGGTGTAGGACCTTGCACTTGGCCTTGTTGAACCTCATGAGGTTCTCACAGGCCCACTTCTCCAGCCTGTCCAGGTCCCTCTGGACGATATCCTGTCTTTCCAATGTGGCAACTGCACCACTCAGCTTGGTGTCATCAGCAAACGTGCTGAGAGTGCACTTGATCTCACTATCTATACCATCAATGGAAATTTAAAACAGCACTGGTCCCAGTATGGACACCTGCGGGGGACCACTTGTCATGGATATCCATCTGGACATCAAGCTGTTGACCACTACTCTATGAATATGACCATCCAACCAGTTCCTTATCCCCCTGCTCACACTGCTTTTGCAGTTCCCCCTTGCTCTTCATTTTGACCAGCAGGTCTCAACTCAGCCACACTGGCCTCTTCCCTTCCCTGCTCAACTTCCTGCGTCTGGGGACTGAGCACTCTTGTGCTTCATGGAAAGCATTCTTAAATATTTGCCAGCTCTGTTCTCCTCCCTTGTCCCTGAGGACTGTTTCCCAGGGAGTCCTATTGACTAACTCCTCAAAGAGCTAGACGTTTCCTTTCCTAAAATTTAGGGTGCTGACTATACTCCTCACCTTTCTCACATCCCTCAGGACCATGAACACCACTGATGCACAATTGCTGCAGCCCAGACTGCCTCTGATCTTGAGGTCACTGATGGGCTCACTTGCATTGGTGACGATCAGGTCCAGTATTGCATCCCCTCAGGTAGGGGTGTTTAGGTTAAGAAATTATCTCTGATGCACTCTAGGATTCTTCAGGACATTATGTATGATAGTGGGTAAATGGAATCAACTTTCTTTTGGACTCACTTCCTTTTTAATATGCTTTCTCTGTTGCTCATCAAATTATTTTTTTTTAGCTCTGGATAGCTATTCCATGTATAAGAGAACGAATTGGAAACCGAATATCAACAGAATTACTAACAGCATTCTGATAAGCAATAAATTTATTGTTGCTGGAAAGAAGATTGTCTTTTATGATGCAGGTTGAGTTTTGGGTATTTATAGTTGCTGAAACTAGTTTATGTGTAAACCAAATTTCTGAAACAACAATTGAGAATCAAAAAGCATTTAAAAAAGTATGTCTAAGTATGTATCTGTAAAATATGAATTCCTATTTGCTAAGTTGTCTTTGAAAGAAAAGGTCATTCCCATTTAAAACTGAGATAAAGAAAATTTTATTTTAATCATCTGTTTAATTAATAATATATTCTCTAGTTAGTTTTTTAGAAAGCTATTGATGAAATGTAGTCTATTGGATTCAAATTTGAGATTGGGTAGGTACAAATAAGGTATTTATTCACCACATAGACCTTCAATAACCTTCAAGATACAGATAAAAACTATAGGAATCTTTTATTACAGCTTTTCAAGATTTTGCCATGAATATGACAAATTGGATCTTTCATAAAATAAATATGACTGTAGAAAGGTTAAAACCCGTATTTTTGAGAGTTTGGATGTTCACAGGGTCATCCAATCTTTTTGCTTTAATACTCTTACACTCTAATAATCTTGAGGCTGTCTTCAAAAGAACAAAACAAGCAGTTTTTCTGTCATTAAACACACAAAATTAAAAAGCTCCCTGTCTCTTCTACTTGTCATTTTACATAGGTGGAAATTGTCTTAAAACTCTTGGAAAGAATATTTAGATTAAAAAGAGGCATTCTGTAGTCTAGATATAAAAAAAAGTGTAGAAGATACATCAAGGCTGTTACTAGGATAAGCAGAGCAATTTGAGCACCATGAGTGATATTTGAATATCTGTGTTTCTTTCAGATTTTTTTATGTGAATGGAGAAACATTTCCTGGTTTCATGTATTTCTGTAATTTCAGCTGTGCAGGAGATCTTTTATTTAGCTATCTCTTACAGGTAGTTGTGCCTAATGTCTGTAATCCCTTATGTTTCTGTCCCTAATTCTTTGCTTAAGATTTTTTATTGTGATACTATACACGTTTGGCTTCACAGTGAACTTGTGACAAGGCCAGTTTATCACATAAGGGAGAAAACATTCAAATGCTCAGCTGCAATTTTGAAGTTATTGGTTTCCCTTTCTTCTAGTTTTCTGTTTTGCAAAGGACATGCTGAATGGTCCTTCTGACCATCTCAGCTTGGTTGACAAAATTGAGTGCAATTTCCAAATTTCTTGTTTACTCAGAATTCTTTGTAGCTACTATGTCTCTTTCTTTGCTGTATTGCTGTGTTTCTGTGTAACAGTCTCTCTTCTGAAAAATGATGAAGTAAATGCAATCAAAAAAAAAAGTAATTCATCATTAATATGCTTTTCTGTTTTTCCTACTTTTTCCATCTCTTACTGCATCACATCCTGTCACTTTGCCATGCTCTATTGCTCACTTGTGTGCTCATTCATATCCCTGTTTGTTCTTTCACGTTTTTGCTTGATTTCCCTCTATCACTTTCAACCTCACTCACTTAAAATCCTGTTCCTGCTTGCTTCTTGTGCTTGCACTGGTTCACACATCCCTCACACTCTTACTCTTTCCTCAGTGTTTTCACACCTTGAGCCCTTTTAAGCCTTTTGTGTTTTGCTTCTTTTTCGTGCTTCATTTCACTCTGACTCTGTCACACATGTTCAATTTTCTCTATTTTGTCACTGAATTCCTGGGGGTATATTTGCAGTGCTGCCTAGTGGGAATAAGGGCTGTTATTCTGGTACTTCTCTAATTGCCTTTATGCTCCTTGTTCAGCACCAATGATGATGTGATCAGAAAATCTTAATCGCTGCTAGTTTCCCCCCACATGCACATCATTAATTTCCTTTCTCTCTCTTTTTGAAAAAATGAAAAAAAGACAATGTCATTCGCTTCCTCTTTTTAAAATAGATTTTCACTAGAAAAACAAGTTTAATTTGGAGATACAAAACCAAGCAACATTGTATAGAAAAGTTATAATGCTGCAAGAGTCTCAAGAAGCTGGGAAATGGAGCTAAAATAGTAGAGTGCTTCTTCCTCCCAGTTATAACAGGCAAGATCCAACATGCTCAGATATCCCTTTCTATACAACAGTGACCTTTCAGAATGGAGAAGTTGTGCAAATCAGTTGTGCACAGTTCACTTGTCTATTGCTTTCTTATGCCATATATTCTACCATACCTGCTTAGCTATGCTTAACATAAAATCCTCACTGACTGCAGTTTCTGTATTGGGACTCCTTCTTACATATAATTCATTATCCTCTTAATGAGTAAACTTCTCCTAAGCAACTTAGCTTTCTGTTCTTTGTAACATACACTTAAGCTGTATAGTTTTCTTACTTCTTGTTTATTTGCACAAACTTGAATATTGGCTAGGAGCATTTATATTTAGGGCTTCCACTGCAGGACATGTGATTTGAAATCCTACTGCCAGCCAAGAGTAACTAGAAGAGTACAAGATTTCCAGATACTTTAAAATTTCTTCACAAATCCATGTACTGCTTCTCTCTGCTTAGTGTTCATGATTTAGCTAATGGTCGTGATGTTGGAGGGTGTTTGTACCTACAGTTAATTGCTAGATGGTTTTAGTGTTATTTCACTGTAACTGATGCAACTAGGAATAAAGAGGCAAAACATTATTTTCCTTTAGAAAGAGAAGAATCTTTGTCTCCTTTTCAGTCATTCATGATAGCATCCCAGGCTTGGAAACGAAGAGGTGCACACAGAGAGAAGAGATGTTCAGACATTTTAAAGAAACAAGCAAAGCAATTTACTCTGACAGGATAGTGAAACTCAAAGTACATCTGTTTTGCATTTAAAAGTACAGCTGGAGCACTGCTGCTGCATTTCCAGTATCTTCACTTCTGTTGATACCATGGCAGCATGGATATTTTGGGATTCTGTGTGCAACCTGATCTAGTGGGATGTCTGTGCCCATGGCAGGGGGTTTGGAATTGGATGATCTTTAAGGTCCTTTCCAACCCTAACCATTCTATGATTCTATGATAATATAAACTTATACTTCAAAGAAACTACCTTCTTTCTGTTAAACATCTATAGATTGTGGACAGCATATATTTAGTTCCATGAGTGCGAAAAAACCGCAACATGAGCCTGGGTCTAGACTTTAGGCTCACCCAACTTGAACAAGCAGTGAAATATATGGGAGCTACATCAGTGGAAAGGTGAGCTACATCTTATAAATCCAAGTTGGATCAAACAAAGGACATGCAATTGCACCTAAGGAAATGAGGGACCCAGTTAGCGACACTATGTTCAGTCAGTATGACTCAATGGAGTTCAGACACTCTCACTGTATTTTTGGAAGGACTTAGTTGTTTGCACCTACATTTTGGTCAAATATTAAAATAATAACTATATTCATCTTTAAAATTCCTTCTGTGTCACTGTGCTATAGTTTTACTGCTCACACCTATCCTCTTTCCTAATGCTTCCGAGGGGCTTTTTATGTTTGATAATGATGAACATTAACTCCCCACAAATAAAATCTAAGTCACTGGGAGCAAAGGTTCTCCGCATCTCTCAGGATGAAGTCTGTATTTTGCAGAACACTTCTGTATCCTTCAGGGCAGGAAGCATAGTAGGAGGATAATCAATGTGCCAAGCAGAGAAATAACAGGTAGATCAGAGCTTTTTCAACACATGCTGTGTGTTTCTTTACAAACTGCATTCCTTGAACCACCCACTTTGAAAGAAATCCAGTTTCCCACAGAAGTGCTTTGAGTAGTTCAGGTTACACAGAGAGACTGTCTGTCAAAAGAAGACTTACAAACAGCGCTCCTGAAGCTTAACAGCATTCCTTTTTCTCTACCCACGCTTCTTTTGCTTTGCCTAAAAAGGCTGGTGCAACTAATTAGTCCCCAACACTCCATTATAATAACAATAATATTACCTAGCTATACAGTGTTTTTCATCAGTAGATCAAAAAGTACTTAGTAAAGAAGGCAAGTGTCATTACCTCATCAAGTAATACCCACTAAATAATCAGCTCTGCTGTTGCTTTAATCCCTAAAAATGGTGTTTTAAAACCATGAAGAAACCAAAAACATAATCTCCAAATAATACACCTTCTCTAGCAAAGGAGATTATTGCCTGTTCAGTGGAATCCAAGAGCATTCCACAAAGCAAAAAAGGAATATATTTGCAAAGATACCACATAGGATTAGAAGGGACCTTTTCAGTTATTAAGGTACGGCCCAGTTGTCCCATGCTGATATACTATATAAGCCCTTTCTTAAACAGCTCAAGTTTTGCCTTAGAACTAGTCAGAGCTTTATGCCTTTCATTAATCCCACTGAGAGGCTGTGCCAGAAGTGTACTGATCTGATGAACAGATATTTTCCTCCCATTTCCATCCTAAATGGATCTGATAAAAGCCATTTGTCTTGGTAGTAACAGTATCTGTTCATCTGAAAAGCTCTGCCCTGCCTTGTGTATTTAGAAAGCTATCAATTTGGTAAAAGAATGGAAAAATACTATTAAGTCTCCTATTCTAATAACTAGCAAGGTCTATCAGTTTTGCCTGTGGCTACTGACATGTGGAGTCTGACACAAAAAAAACCCAAACCCCACAAGATTGTGCCTGTAACTCTTTTTAGTGAACAGAATAATAAAATCAACTATGACCACCTTCAAATTAGTTGATGCGCACCTGCATATGATGTTGCCAATATCGAAAGAAATTCTGCTCATCATTTTGTGAAAGGCTAACGATCTCTGCAGTTTTTGCTTTCACATCTTCTATCAACAAATGGGTTCCTTTGAGCACTGACTTGATCTTTGGGATCTCTTTGCTGTAAGCCTCAGCCAATAACTGAAAAGTTTTCATCATGGATTTCTTCAGTTTCTCAAGAAACTTGATGTTAACTTGCCATTCACTCTTGCACACTGATATATTCTGACCAAGGGTAAGAAAACATCCATATTTGAACATGCATCTACTCATACTGAGAGAAACAATTGAGTTAAGTCTTGGTCTCACTGTGACAGGTTAGAACATGTTCTATGTCCATCTCTTTGTCTCTCTCCTCCCACTTTTGGTTCCTGAGCTATAGGGTTAGTCTTGGCTTTTTTGTGTTGAACCTTGTATGCACATTACATCCTACCTCCCAGTGTCAAACTCAGCTTTCTTAGGAATACTTACCAGAAGTCCAAGATCTAGTTTCAGAGCAGTGACATCACCTGAAATTCCACTGTAGTGTATTAAGATTATTCTTAAAGTGCCTTACTTTGCACTTACAGTCACTGAATGTAATTCACCACTGTATTGTCCTGCTTTAAAGATCTCATGGTAGAGATTCCATAACTCCTGTTTGTGATCTATCACTTCACACTCCTTACGTACAGAGCCGCTTTTCTTCCTCTCAAACTCTACCTGAATCTCCCATTGCTGCAATTTTAAGCTGTAACTTGTTATGTTCTGATCAAATCCTCTTCTGTACGCAATGAAAAGTCTAGTCAGCTTGCAGCACTGAATATAAATGTGCAGTGCTCATCTTTGTGAGAATTTCACTATTTTTCAAGCTGCTTTCTTGTTCAACAGCCATGGAAGAGGTTTGACCTTCCACTATATGCTTTAGGACAGTACCAAGATACACTTCTTCGTCAACAAACATCTTCAGAAACAATTCTTCAAATGTCTTGCACTACCGCATCTGTGAATTTTTACTCTCTTTTACCCTATTTTTGCTACCTGAAGAAGAAAAGACCTCTTCATATACTTTTTCATCCTGTATCCTTGGCTGATATTGGCATCAACTTGTTAACAACTCTGCTGTTTTCTTTGAAGACAAATAATCAATAGTATTAAGTAAGAATGTGGTTTTGCCTGTATCCTGGATTCTCACAGCCATTATCTCACATTCATGTTCAACTAGCCATCTTGAAATAATGACAAAGTTGACTCTTTCAGTTCAGTCTCTAAACTTTTCTTTCCTCTCTTCAGATTCAGCATCCAGAAGTGCACCCGTCCTTTTACATATGCAGAGAAAGCATTACCCAGAACTTAAGTGTTCTAATTACATCTGAGGTAGATTATTTTGTGATACACTGGAACAGCTGATTAGAGTACAGAGGTAGAATACAACTTCCTTATTGAATTTCAGTCATCGTCTTTCAATTATTTTATTCTTCACATTATTTTTAATTACATAACCACCTGTTGTCTTGCTTGGGGAGGGGGATGATGCAAAACTTCTACTCTTGAGCTAGGCTGATAATAAAAAGATGCTGGGACGTCTAGAGACACTTCAATGAGCCTTAAATAATCCTTGCACCATCTACCATCACCAAAAATGCCACACCTACAGGACCACATTCCTCTTTCTTATCAATATATTGTTCATTCATGAGAGGGCCAAATAGGCAGGTTTTATGTATTCCTTGTAATAGTAAATTCTCTGTTAACAATACTTAATGATTTCCTTCACCTTCACAACACTGATTCAGTTATATCTACAACCAATGCTTGATAACTACCAAATATCAATTATTCATTTTCAAGCATGACTGGTAGCTTTCATGTTTAGGATTAATTTCAGATACCAAACTTTTATCCATGCACTTTGCAATTCCTACTCTCACCCACTGAAAATCAGGCTCTTCCAACAAGCATCACCTAAAATTACCACAGATAATCTTTCCACTAGTAGAAGCTTTCCATTTCCTGTCTGCCTCTAAGCAGAGTCTCTCTTTTACCACAGCTCTTAAACCAAGTATGTGGTGCAACCAGACTGTACTTAGCACAGAAACATCCCCTGCTCAGTAATGGCTCAGATTTTTCCATTACTTCTCTGCAGTCTAACTATTACAGAAGTTCCAAGAATGTAGTGGAATATTTCTAAGGAATATTCAAATAATAAAATAATATAATAAAATAACATAATAATAAAATATCTTTCTACTCCTTGTGATTTACTGCTGGATATGTAAGGTAAATAATTATTTAGTTATTAAAAATATAAGTCTTTTTATATATGAAAATATTTTCCCAAACAATATGTTTCGAGGGGCAACACTTTACCCTTAAAAAAAAAAGGAAATTACACATGTTCTCCTCCTTACATCAGATATGCTCATAGAGTGCATTCCAGTATGCTGTAAATATTTTTTTCCCAAATAACATCATTATGCTTTGCTTCAAGTTGATAATGTTATTCTAGATCTGGGTCCCCTTTGTCAACCTGCAAAACAAATCAACTTGTCAATTAAAAGAAAAACAGTACCATTTGTTGTCAACTTGTTGGGGGAGGGGGTTCTGCCTGTTAGTTGAATCAACTGCAACAGCATTTTTTTCTAAACTAATGTCATTTTGTCTTGATTTAGTAGCCTATTAGTGTTTTCAGTCCCCAAAGTGGAAAAAGTGGCTATTGATAGACGAAAAGCTTTTTAAACTGCCATTTTTAATACAGCTCATTGAAGTTCCATGACTAGAAAACTTAAGAGTTCTGCTGTAGTTATGAGGCTCATCCCAAGTGAGCAGTGTAGACAGATGCTTTTTGGAAACTTTCTGCAGTTAAATAAAAGCCTTCCTGGTAAGAGGGAATAAATCATGCAAACACCAGTACAACAAAGTACCAGGCTGGAGAAGTGTATTTTACACAGAGATTTTTAAAAGCGATCACTGACTCTGGGTTAAAATTCTTGGGTGCTCAACTTTTCAGATTTGAAGGGGCCTGTTTTTTTAAAGAGGAGAAACACTGATTCAAAATCAGGCATTCAGAGCCAGCAACTCAAGCAGGGTAGCATCCACAATTATGAACTGCTTAAAATTTTACTTAAATGCTTCCACAGCATGGGCTGCACAAATTAATCAGCTACATCACTTTTCAACCAACAAATTCAGTTTCTAATAAATAAGTTCCTTGTGATGCATACAGAAGACTAACCGCTTAGCTGCTGAGCAACCTGTGTTGCTTTGTCTTAGTCTGATCTATTTTTCTCTGACTTACAAAACTGTAACCTGATGCTCCTAATGGAGAGCTTCTGCATTTAAAACTACTTAGAAGCTGATAAAACAAGCTCTCAAATAGGTGGGATATGCAAACTGTACAGTAACACCTATGCAGACAGTACTTCACTGTTTTATTGTAGTGAACAGATAACAGTAGTAGCATAATCTCAGTAAAGAATTCTGCTACGCTTAGGGTTTCTGTACAAGATAAACTTCTACTAGTCCAAGATATGCCATTTTAAAAAGCTATTGTTATGTCAATTGGCATAGTATCCCACATGACTACTTTTATTGGTACATATGTCATTTTGGAAGCTGTTTTCACCTAGCTGGTAAAAGCCGTTCCTACACTGCAATAATGCTAGCTATGACAATGACATAGACTAGTATAATTGTACTGGTGTAATTTATGAAGTTTTCTACATGGATTCTTTCTTGCTATCCCCTGATTCAGTATGCTGCATATCCTATGGCACCACAAATCTAATCATACTTCTGAGGCACAAATAAATAAATACATACAAACAGGAGCTGGAGATAGAGTAGAAATGACTTTTTTAAGGGAGTAGTTAGTGAGTCACATACCAAAACAACAATTCTTGTAGTTTTCAATATCTTGATTTAACCCATCTTCCTCCTGAAGACAATAAAACCCACGAGTCCCTGAACTAGTTTTGTTCAAGAAATCATTTTCTTCTCTCCATCTCCTGACAGTGATCTTCAGTTAAAGCCTGCAATGATGAAACTCACTGAGATCGACAGAGGAAATAAAAGGAGAGAAACCACTGAAATGCATCTTCAGAAGCAGTTTATTAAATGTCCCACAGACACTGGTGCGAGTGACAGCCGCCAGAGCTTAGTGAAAAAAAGAGAGGCAGAAAATTAAACTTCTCATTGGGCCTGATGATGATTAATATCTTGTCTCTGATGAGCTGAAACTGCTTAATCTTTGTTATTAATAGCAAATCACTGAGGTGCAGGTACAGTAGCTGAAGAAAAAGGGGGCTATATGAGAACGTTTAAAATTGGGGGGAGGAAAAAAAGACAAAAATAACTAAGGTACGTTTTGCCCTTAAATCTCCCAGAGCAAGAAACTCAGAATGAAGCTGATAGTCACCATCAGCGGCTCTGAAGTAAAGTTAATACAAGGCAGCTCTTGGGCAAACGAATTCATAGAAGTTGGAGGAGATAAATAGAAGATTTTAACTGTTTGGTTAAAGGCATTTGCATTCTGCAAGAAGACTACTTAATTTATCACATCTCCATTCAAGTGTACAACTAATACCTTCAGTCAACTCAGACATGTTAGACAATTGTTATGTTCAGATTTACTTACCTCTGCGTATACTGGCAAAGCTTCAAAGAGAGCTGGAGTTTCTTGGAAACAAATTACACGTAGCTGTGCAGATTGATTTTTATACTTGCTTCCTATAAGAATATCCTCCAAACTCTAACTTTTCTGTTGAGATTTTTGCCTTAAACCCTTGGGTTTGTAATGCACTGAAGCAAGAGGTAAAAAACCTAAATCAATTATAGTTAATACTCCTAGAAAACATTCTGTGTGTATTACATTTTCAGACTAAAAGAAACCTCTGTTTAAGTCAGTGTACATCACTTGAGATACACATTATAATAGTTTGATTAGTAGAGAATAAAAAGCACGCTTTTATAGCACCCATTCATCTGAAAACATTATTCCTACTAAAGTTAACAAGCAAAATCATGGAGTTAGTTTAAATTAAATCCAGTGTCAGGCAGGAAATTTACTGATTGTGAAATATTAAAGCTGTGGTATTAGTTCAACACGATTCTAGAATACTGAAAGCCCTAATGCTGTAAAAAAAATTGAAGAGAAATCTTCCATTTCCTAATGCTGTAAAGGCAACTTATAAACACTGTACAGAAATTTTATGTTTTATTTGGACAATCAAGATTATAAGATTGACACAATATAAGTTTATAAGCCTTGAACTCAGTAATAATTAGCTCTTAAATTAGTGCTCAAATAAATCTTGTTTCTTAAATTTAATACTCATTCTTAACTTGCAGCTGAAACTGAGTTTGATTAGAACCTTTCTGAAGGGCTTTTATTCACAAGTGAAAAGGTATAGTAACTTGGAATCCAAAACAAAAATCTTGGGAAATTAGGTTTTATGGCCTAGGATGGCAACTAATCATCCTGATAACTAGTTTCTATTAGCTATGGTATGATTAGTAACTATACTACAAATTTATCTCTTTTTTAAAGAACTATATGTTCTGTTAACTGTAGCACAATAGCCCTCTCATCTACAGTTCTCAAGGTGATATCTCTTGCTGTGCACTTTATGTACTGCAATATCTTAGTCATGATTGCTTCTTTTACACAAAACTGAACCTGTTAAAATTATCCTTTTTAATTATTTTTTTTCTAATCTACTTCTCATCTTTCACTTCCTACCTTGAAGCCAGAAAAATCTGGACAGGGATTAAAGTATGCATTTTTTAACAAGGTGGAATAATTTATTCAAAGATGTGCTAAAACCCTCCACCAGTTTTAAAATCAAGTTCAGAAATCTGTCTAGGAGAAAAGCTTTTGTGTATCTAGAGAAGGCATGGATCAGATGCAGGAATTGCCAGCCAGCATTATTCTATCAACTCTACAATAGAATACAGCCTGCACTATGCAAGATATTAGAGACACTGATTGTTAAAGGTCCCTCTGATGGCAAAAATCTACAAACCTTCACAAGTCAACAAAACATCAGTAACTTTTCTGCGTGATTTTGGGGAGAATCTACAAATCTGTCTGCCAGTTCCATTTCGAAATAGAAATTAATCAAAATACTGCTGCAACTACTGTAGAAGAAATGTACTGACATGTAAAGAAGGAAAGATGAATGATAAAATAGGGAAGAAAAGGAAAGGAAGGAAATAGTGGGGAGAAGCACAACTAATTTTGGATTTTTTTTTTTAACTTAATCACGTAATAAACAGATAGTTCTTTCATGTTTTTTATTCCAAAGCAATTTCTTCAAGACCTTTCCAGTATATAAGAATACTTCTATCTTATTAGCTATGGCTTTATTTCAGCTCCAGAAATAATCCTCTATATATTATACGAATGCTACATAACGTTCTTTGATATTGAACTACACCGTGACAACCTCAATCCTGTGTCTAGAGAGCCAAATGAAGATGCTATTGTAGCATCAACAGCCGTAAATGCACTAGTTTTAATCTACTTAGGAAGAACAATAAACACTTTGAAGATGTAGGGGCCCACGCCTCACTGCCTGGAAAACAGTTTACAAGCTGACCAGGCTTCATCTGCTTCTCACACTGGCCTGTCTCTACCCCTAACAGCACCTGTGCTCACTTAATTACAGCCAACGAAAGGAGGTCTGTCTGTACTACAATCACATTGTCAGTTTATTTTGCAGACACACATTTTGGGTTTTCTAATTCAGGGCCTTAATATGTTAAATCCAATCTTGGAAGCTACTCCAGGTCTCTGAAAGTATACACTGGTGAGAGTGATTCCATTGGGCAGCTACAAAAGTTTAGGAATCAGTAGGCAGAGAGCAGATCATCCATAATTTCTTTGCAGTAGGTATAGACGTTATTACTACCTCACTGAGAAGTATCTCACTGTGAACAACGTAATTTAGACAGTAATTTTTTTTAACTAGGTCCATAAGTTGTTCTCTTTAATATATATATGAAGAAGAAAGAAAGTAAATGTACCAAAGAGAAGCACACTGTGTAATGGATTGTTAATTTAACTTAGGAAAATGTAATGAATCCTGTATTTTCTCTAATTTTAACTTCACTACTTTAAGTTCTCCCCCCTTATTACTGATCTCTGCAAACTCTGACATTTAGAAATTTAAAAGCAGTTTAACAGAATTGTAAAGAAAAGAAGCGGAGGAGCTTTCAAAGCCTGATGTTTACATCCTTGATTTTGATTCATGTTCCACAGACCTATGGAGAATGACAGTCATGCTATAGGTTATAAAAAATTACTACAGTACGATATGTCAAATGGTTTGAACATCATTGAGCTAGAAGAGACTCTCAGGCTAAAAACATATAATTCTCCAGGTCATCAACTTTTCTTCCTACTATTGGTATCTACAAAGTTGAGTGAACCAAGATGACTGCTGTCAGCCAATATTTTTTGAAGTTAGCTGTGCATTTCACTCAGTTCTCCAAGGGCATCTAGATACATTTAAAAAAAAAATCTCTTAAATTCAAGACTCAAAACAAGAATTGCACATGGTAAAGCAACACAAGAATGGTGAAACTCCAAAGGATGGAAATAACTACTCAACTGGACAATACAATGGTTATCATGACTGGAAAATGTTTGAAAAGAGTAAAGAGGGAATAAAGAGTGCTGAAAATACTGGTATTCTTAAGCTAAGCATGCCTAAAACATGTCCATCCAATATCAGAATATTAACCTACCCCTCAGCTTTTCCTAAACCATACCAAAGAAATTACCTGCAGAAAATAAGAGTAGCTATACATGATGTATTTTTAACTTGACTCCCCCTTCTGATATAATACACATTGAAATAAGTATTCAAAATATAAGTTTCAAAAGTGCTGGAAGACACTACAGACACAACTTGCTGCCTAGCCAGAAAGAGTCTTATTTCAAACTTTTTTCCAATCTGAAAAAAGTACCCGACAAGTTTTTTTAAAAAAAAACAAACCCAAAATTGAAATATAATAACTTAATTGTTCTGATTTAACTGAAACATTCACCAAAATCAAATTACTAAATTTTCACCTCCATCTTTTGAAACATTAATATTTCAGGTATTTTTTTAAGCCTGCACATATATATTTGTTGACCTGCTTTCCCCAAAGCTCGCTGGTTAATTTTAAATTACTTTGTTAGAGGGAAAGAAGTCAGAGGTAATGTAGCTTCCACAATTTTCAGGAACACAGAGAGAGAGATCACCATTGCTATACATTTTACCATTGCATTTACACTGCAGCATATACTAAAGATTTACTTCAATACCAGGAGACGCATATGGGAGCTAGATTTTATAAATGTCCTAATTGTAGGAAAAGCAACCTCAACATCAGTCGGCTGCATGACATCACAGCAAGTCAGGCTACATTAGTTCCAGCACTCAAAGAAGGTCTGGTGTACTTAAAACCCACACATTTTGTTTCAAAAAAAAAAAAAAAGCATTTAAGCTCATCTTGATTTTCTGTTTTTCTGCAGAAAAACATATTTTTACTATGAATAGTAAGTAGCTAACTTTGAAACAGAGAAAAAGGAATAGTCAGGAAATAGCTCTCCTACTGCTAGTCTTCCATGCAGACCTAAAAGAATTTAGGCATCCAGATTTCTCTTCTTATTGGAAGGAATATGCTCACCTTTGCAAAATGCAACTTTTATAGACTATATTTTTCCCAAAAGTTTGTTCAAAGAATGAGGAAGACAAAGATGAAACAAAAGCCTTGAGAAATCCCATAGATTATATTCAGAGTAAGCTGCTGTCCCAAAGCTGGTAACTTATTCCCTTTCAAAGAACTCCTTTTCGTCCTGACCTTTATGCTTCTGCCCAGAAATGACAAACTAAGATCCAACCAGAAGAAGAAAGCCAAGATAAAACTGGTCAACATATGTTTAGAAACAAAGAAACTTCCTGTCCAATCAGGAGATGTATAGAGAGGAAAGAAGGTAAGCCTAAAGCTCACTTTACTTTTATGAAAGAATAAGCATGTACTCAAAAATATGAGTGTCAAAAAAGAACATGTGTCCCCTGTACTGGAATGCAAAAGAGCAATGTGGACTTGCTTTTATTTGACACAACACACTTGACAAAGGTAGTGGCTTTTGCAAGGTTCATGTTTTTTCCTGAGACAGTATTATATTGGGTTAAGGATGTGAATTCCTGGCAAGCTAAGGAAGAAACGCTTCTGACATCAGCATTTAGGTGTTGAGCTATTCAGTGGACATTATCTGTTAAGGATAAAATTGTATTGCAGGATTGTAAGCATTTAGTTTAATTCAGAGAGTGGTTGGGAAGAAATTAAAAAAACCCCAACATAGTACTCACTAACTCTGTGGTTTGACCTCCAAAAGCTTCTCATAACCATGTTGTATTTTGGCTCACATTCTTTGTTGAAGGCCATTCTCATTTTGCTACTTCAAATTTCCAGTCACGGCTCACAACAGACGGGTTCTTTATATGAAGGGAAGTAAAACTCCGTTTTTTTAATATTTACTTTTTAATTTTATTTTCTTAGATGATGGACAGGCTTCTCATGTCTGTAAAACACAATCTGATTGTGGTGACACTGACTTGGAAGCTAAAGATGAGGAACAGAGAACCAGACTCAGCTTCCACAGAAGTGACCTTTTGGTCAACAGCATATTTCAACCAAACTTTGTCAGTACTCTGTATATCCAGATCACAAAGGTTTCATAGAAAGAAGTTTTCCAGGATAAACCAACAAAACTTGGCCTAAGTCTCATGTCTTTCCTATTGTGACCAAGTTTATTCTTGTGGGATCCCCAAGTAAAAACTGCAAACATGCTTAAAAAGGTATCTTGATTGCAGATGAGAGAGAGGTGCTTAAGTGACAATTCTGGGCATAACTCAAAAAAAAAAAAACAAAAACAAAACAAGAGTAGATGACCACCAATTACTCCAGAATGGAAATATACACAGAAGTAGCTTTTATGAAGGAGTTGCTATGAAGCCAATTTCAACTAAAACACACCACTTGTAAACCTGTTCATGCACCCATCACAGCAACATCGTGGTTATACGCAGAGGCACTCTTTCAAGACGTCTTTTCTCAGAACTTCTTTAAAATGATGGGATCAATACAGAGGTTGAAACTTCTACTTTAATTGGATTCTGGATTAAGTGTTCTTGTTTAATTCTATTGAGACACACAGCAGATAAAATTCAGGCAAACTGAGCGAATCGTAATGAAAAACGTTTTAGATTTTGCCCCTTTCTGATTACGTTGTCTGTGAAAGGATTATTTTCAGATGTTTGTTCATCAGTTGCAAGTGTCTGATAGACATTTTAGCAATTAATTATTTGCTTCCCTCTTCCTATGTGCAACATATTGCAAGCATTAAAAATTCAGGCAGTTTTCATCACACACATAGATCACATGATAAATTTTTGGCACTTAACTGGATAAAGCTAAACTCCCAGAATCAATTTTCTGATTCAAGTATTCACAAATATGATTTCAAAATCTGCTTCCCATGAATATTAAAACTGGATATTCATTGTTTCTGTAGACAGTCTTCCCAATTAACATATTCACTAGAATATTTATGGAAGGCATACACAAAAGGAGTGTGAACAGCATCAAAGTGAATCCATTTAAATACTAAGATGAGTATTTTCAGCCTTCCTTCATTTCACATTATTGTATTTTATGAGGTGTTTGCCCAACTCCGGCTTCAATCATGTCTCTACCGATTACTTGGACTAAAATACGCTATCAGAGAACGGTAGTCATACAACACTGAAGTGCAAAGAGGACAATCGAGGAAAGCAAGTCCCAGGAAAGAAGGCAGGCTCTATTTTTAAAATGTTACCCTAGCAGTGATGAAAAAACAGTCTCAAATTCTTGCTCTCTCACAGACTCCCTGCATGACTTCACACAGCTTCTCAAGTTTTCATCTAAAGGTACATTACTGATTTTTCCTTTCATCTTAATTATGTTCTACACTGGAGCCCTACACAGACACTTTAAGACTTTCAACCTCAAGTGGATCTACCGTGAAGAAACTGATAACTCTTGTATTTTCTTCCTATAAAAGTGGAGGTGACGGTGAATCTGCTAGAGGCCACATAGACACAGTGGGCATTTTGTTTAGGAATTGGTAATCTAGAGAGCATGTGTCAAATTACAGTTCCAAGTTTCCATTTTAGATTACCTTCATGGTAAAAGGGATAGGAAAGTGCAGCATATAACTTGGAAAATGACGTTATTTGCAGGGCTGCTGTTGGCTAGTGAAATTGCTATTTTCTTTCTAATGAAAATTCATCGTACGTTATTTGGTTATTTCCTCTTCCCTGTTTTAAATGCAATCCACCCTCCCTACTCTATTACCTCAACTTTTGAATGTAATTGAAGAACATTGGAATAATTAGCTTTTTCAGTCAAAGTAACTAGTAACTGAAATTATGGTGTCCTTCTGAATTATTAAAAACAACAACAGTAACCAGGTATGTTCAAAGGCCATTCAAAATCCTCTTTATTATTCTAGTTCATAACCTTAATAGACATTTATACATGATTAATGAGGCTTTTAGTAGCTGTTGCTGTCACAGCTTGGGTAATGCCACCTCCAATGAATATTCCAAGGGAAGGGACTTTCTGGCAGCACCTGAGTGACAACTATGAAGTAGCAGGCTGCAGTGTACTTTCTGACAAGAGAAACAAAATCCCAAATGAAACAAAATTCTATCCTAAGGAACTGCAAAGTATTTGAAAAGGAGGACATGGGAATTGACTATATTAGAGCCTATTTCATGTAACAGATTGACTAACAAAGAGCTTATCAAGGGTTTCTAAATGTGATCCCACTGCCATGCAATGGCAAATAAATAACTTAAGTTCTTAGATATAAACACATGGATGAGTAAAGTAATTCCTAATTACATCAAGAACACAAAATTTTCAAACACAGCACTGCAGATAACAGTACTGAAAAAGAGATACTTGATTCTAAATCCCCAAAACATACAAACAAAAACTGTAAAAGATTAAAGAAAAAACAGAACAATATGTTTTGCTACAGCAACTCAGCTAGCTCAACCTTTTTAGCTTAGTGAAAAAAAGACGGAGAGGTGATTATGACTATATTTAAGCACCTTCAAATGGAAAGATACCTAGGCCTGACAGAGCAATAATTAGCATCGATTTGCCAAGGGTAAATCAGGCTTGACCAAGCTGACTGTCTTTCATGATGAAATTACTAGATCTGTGAATAAGAGATGACCAGTAGATGTGATCTCCCTTGAATTTAGCACAGCATTCAATATGGTCTCCCACAGCATCCTTATGTCCAAGCTGGGATTTTACAATCTATACAGATGGACTATCTATACAGATGGACTACAAGCTGGAATGTTGGGTTCAAAGGGTGCTGGTACATGCTCTGTCTGGAAGTCAGTTACATGTGGAGTTCCTCAGCATCTGTTCTGTGACCAGTCCTTTTCAATATTTTATATCAATGACTCAAAGGAGAAAGTAGAATTCAGTCATATTAAGATTGCAAATGACACCAAACCTGCCGTCAATAAACTCATAGGCAAGGGGGCCACCGAGGGGGCCTCGAGAGGCTGGAGGGATGAAAAAAGCAAAGTCCTGTCCCTGTGAAGACTAACCCTCTTATAATAGCATAGGCTGTGAACTAGGCCTGCTGGTAAAGACCGGTAGTCCTGGAGGACAGAACATTAAATACGAGCCAGCAGCATGCCTGGACAGTGATGAAGGTCAATGGTTTCCCGGGCTATTTCAACAGGAACACAGCAAACAGCCCGAGGGAAGTGATCACTTACTTGGTACTCATCAGACCACATCTGGAACAGTGTCAAGTTCGGGGTCCCAAATATAAGAATTACATTAACGAAGTTCAGCATAGGGCTATCAAGTGGTGCAGCAGTTGAAATGCCTACCATGGGTTTGTTCAAAAGAAGAGAAGGCTCTGTGGACTGGACTTACCAGTAGCCCCCCAGTACCTACAAGCAAGTTGCAAGAAGACGGAGCTAGGCTCTTCAGAGTGATATATTGTGAGGGGATGAGAGACATCATACATAAATTGAAGCAAAGAAGGTTCAAAACAGATACAAGGAGAAACTCTTCCACCTGAGAACAGTCAAGCAGTGGCACAAGTTGCTCAAGAAGGCCCTGTGGTCTCTGTCTTTGGAGGCTGTCAAGACACGACTGGATAAATGCCTAAGAAATCTTGTCTGACCCCAAAGCCCACCCTGATTTGAGCAAGAGTTCAACCAGTGCACTCCTGACATCCCCGACACCCTGAATAATTAAGTGAGTCTATGAAGACAACAGGTACGAACAATTTCTTTAACTTAGTGGAGAAAAGTATAACAAGAACCATTCACCTGAATCTAAACCCAGGTGAACTGAGAACTACTAGCACTGTCGGCAGTTAACCAAAGAAATAAGTGCTAGAATTCTGGCAGAGATGACTCTCCACTCCTGCTGGTTTCAAATCAAGGCACAATGCTGTTGTGAGAGGTTTTTCACTCAAGTATACACAGATTGCTTAAAAGATAAGTAACTCGAGACAAGAAGTCAGAAAAAATGACAAAATGGCTTTAACTCTGTCCATAATACCTATAACTTAAGGAAACCACCAACCAGTATTTAATTAAATAAATATTTTAATTGATCTTGTTTTTTTAACCAACAAATATTAAATCATGCCTATCCAAAAACTAAAAGGAAAAGAAAATAGATACAGAAAAATGGCAGAAATAATTACTAACTTATGTAACTTCCTGTCTTTTTCCAGTGCAAGGTTTCTTCATAGGTAATGGGCTTTCCTCCTTCGTTTGCATTTAAGATTAATACACACTGAGTGCTTTAAGTCACTTCAAACACCATGTAACAGCAAATTTCAAGATTTGTATTGAGCTCTCTGTACAAACAAAACATTCTACACACAGAGGAATTTAAAGCAGCATGCCATTATCAACTGTGGACACAATTAAAATAGTCATTACAACAAGCCAGCATAATATTCTTCTAAAACTGAAAAGGTGAAGATTGCATTTGCTCAGCTTTTAAAAATCAAACAGAATCAGTACTGTCCTGCCTGCCAGATCATTAGTTTTCAAGTATGCAGCCAGCACCCCCTATATTTCCAATTTAACACAAATCCCATATCTGTTTCATTCTAGAATGAGCTCATAGAGTTACTGCCCATTAAGGCAGAATTTTAAGTCACCAAATAAATTTGCATAAGTAAATATTTGTACCTGGCACGTAACTAATTCAGCAATATATGCAATACACAGTGAAAATCTTTATATGTTCTTACTTGTAATTTAACTTGGAATCCAATTTTATTTTGAAACAAAGCACGAATTTGTTCAGCCAAGGTTACATGAAAGAAGCTTGACATTTAAACAATGCCTTTTTAAAATTATCAGACTGTAAACTAGTATTTGAACAGTTTTTAAAAGGCTGAAACGCTTTTGTCTGTACTAAGATAGCTACAAAGGCTGAACAGCTTTTTTACTCCTGGCAAAATAACATACCTATTGCCAAACACAAAAAGTTCCATCTCAAAAAAAAAACCAAACCCAATCCAACAAAACAAAAACTCCCACCACAACCATCAAAATCGCCCACCACAAAGTAAGACAAAATAGCCAGCATCTTTTAACCCCACCTAACTTAAGTATCACTGCTGAACTCCTCTAAGGCCAGAAAATACTTTCATCGGATAGATGATTTAAAAAACAAAGTAGTGGTTATTCCAAATCTGATTATAAAAAGTACTAGTTATATAGCTGCAAGTCAATATACCTGAAGAAAGAAGAGGACAGAAAGATATTCCAGCAACCCACTGCCATCCAGAAAGATATGGATTCAAACTCATTTTATATAAAGAGATTTTATATAGAAATTCATTGGTTTGTTCTGTAACAATAAGCATAGAACCACTGGCCAAAACTGACAATCTTAACACAAAGGCAAGAACAGAACCTCAGGTTTTGGCCAAATAGGCATTTATATAACTAAATCAAGAGCCCATAAAACATTTCACAGAATTCTTTGCTGATGCATTTACACCTCATAGATCAGCATCCCACCACCATCCAACATTCCACGAACTAGGTACCACCATGTCCTCCCTGGTCCAGTGAGCAGCAGCACACAGGACAAGAGAAAGCGTGCAGCTGAGTGACCGTGGCTTAGCAGATCTCACTGTGAAAAAAAACATTCCAGACACACATTTCCCTGACTTGTACTGTAGGCTTGACACAATTCCTGCTTCACGTCCCAGAATCAGGCTTGGTGGTCCACATCATCCACATATATATGAGGTCTAGCACATAGGACCATAAAAACAAGAGTTGTATGAAGAGTGCCCAAAATACATAAGGATGCTTTTTAAAATATTTTTAAATAATATTAAGGGTAGATCTGCAATAAGATGTGAATTAAAAGTAAAATCTTACAGGGCATAGGATAGGTTAACTATTAAAAATTAGAAAACAGAGAGAAGAAGGAGTAATTCAGGGGGATTTGTTGCACTTTTTAAAGATGAGAAGAAAATCAAATAAATGGGGCCAGCAATTAATTCCTCTTCAGCAGTGAGAGTATGGCAAGGATGGCGCTTTGTTGAAATCTGCACTTTGGGAACTACTTCCATGCAAGCCAAATACTATTTATTTAAATAAAATCAGTGATGACTGATCTGCATTTGTTTGCCTCGATACAAATCATTCAGCACCCCAGACCAAGCTATTATTTTCCTCCTACCTTCAAAACTCCCAGCAAACAGATAAATCCATGTGATGGCTGGGACAAAAAGGACAGTCAGAGAGGCAGCCAGGAATTTCCGTCGCCCTCTGCAGATTCCCAGCATTCTCTCAGGAGTGCAGATTCCCAGCCCAGTGCTGTTCCTATGTCGGAAGCAAATAGTCCACAGTCTCCCACATATTAATCCCTGAAAAAGAAAGGAAAAAATATTTTAACACCTTATCTCTCTACAGAAAGGTAGACTGTGCCAGTGTTCCTAAAGAGTTAAAGGAATAAGGCTAAATATAGGGTTACCCCAACTGCAAAGCAGTACTTATTTCAACATTATCCATAAATATTTAATAATATTAAGTTTTAGAATTCAGACCAAGTCAATAAACTCATAACTCAATAAAACACATCATATCACCTAAACACACGCAGAGCTAATCTTACAAAAAGAGACATCATCTTAATTTGTTTTTCACTACCCTCTTACTCTAAAAAACTCTGGGTTCTTTGATGCCTACGTGTGGTGGTGCCCCTGGGCAGATAAGCGAAAGCAACCCATTTTTCTTCACCTGCTCCCAAAGAACAAAACTCATACCAGTGGATCAATGAGCTGGCTGCAGGTGGTCATGCACTCAAGAGAGTGAACTGAAAAATTATGGGTAAAGTTTGGGGGCAGAAAGATATCATATCTAAACGACCCACTTTGCTAATCAAAAGCAATGCTTATGAACCGCTATATAAAAGGGGAGAAGAGAAAGAGCAAAAATATGCAAGGAAGCTTCCTTAGTCACAAAAGGGGATATCGGGAGCTTTAGACTCTATGCTATGACAAAAGAAGAGAGAGTACCACAGTTTTTATGAGAGGAAAAAACATCTCTGACCTTAATTTGTTTAAAATAACTGTTCTGCATTTCACAGAGGCAAAATGGCACAATATAGTTTTTATTCACAGAAGATGAATACTCCCACACCAGTGCAGGCATGCAGGGCACAAAGATAATGTTTCACACCTTTTGTGAAGGTTAGTGTTAGACTGAGAAGATAGAGTAGGAAAGGGAGATATTAAGTCCATGCAGATCTAGTTTGGTTTTGTGTGAAAGGGCTTATGTTTTCTAATTAAAAACAAAAAGATTTGGTCTACAGGAATGATAGCGAAGGAAACACTCTGGCAGTACAAGGTGTTTAATAACAGAGCCCTTGGCTTGTGCTTAGACAAGCATTTGAGCTGAAATGAGCAACTAAAGCATTTCTGCACTAACGTTAACAATGACTACTGTGTGTCTTGAAAATATGTCTGAGCTCTATGACTCCATATATATTGCAGTGAAAGTCAATTCTGAAATCAAATTACAGCAAAAATGAGAATTATAGACAAGAAAATTGTGTTCAGACAAAGAACTCTGCTTCTGGACATACCTGGCTGCAGTAATCAGGCAAACTTAGAGCTGTTCCTTGAGCATTCAATAGAGCCCGCTTTATGACACTACAGTTTAAGAGCCACGATAGTACTCCTGACCTTGGAACCGATAAAATGGACGATAATTTGTCCAGAGCCAGCACAAAAAGCATTCCATTGTGTCGGCTTTTCAAGGCAATGAATAACTCACCACAGAGATTTTGCGAAAAATATGTGGACAGACTTAATATTAACAACTGTAGTCCTAGAGTCACTGTGTTAGACACACATATTTGGTAGCTACATTGTGGAGAACTCTTATCTTTATTTGCTGTATTTGGAAAACTACTACATTTCATTTCTTTTCCTTACATCACATAGCTTGTACACCTACTCTGAAAAGAGTCCTTTACATGCCTATTTGAAAAAAAAAAAAACAGATAATTTTCCTGGTTTATGGGTTTCAGAGTTGCTATCTGTGTGTATATTACAAAGTAATATAGAGTTAAGCATAGAATGGCCTATTTTAAATAGACATTTCGTTTTCTCCTTTAGCATCACGATGTGCACCACTTTTACTGATCTGTGCACAGCAAAATAAATCTATGAAAAAGAAACCTCACAAGCAGGGTCATTCTCAGATAGCCACATCTTATAATGCAACATGCACTTGATATGTACAGCTCCTATCAATGATACCTGTGTAAAAGCTGTAAGTAGCAAAGTAAGAGTGAACACTACACGTTTCTGAAATAATGCTATTACAAGGACACTGATATAATTTTTTGGGATAAAGACACACAGACTCTGAAGATTGTTACAGTCCTGGTAGTGGATTAATTCATCCTGGGGCCGCAAATTTAGGAAATAATTCATTTTTTTCCTATATATTCTATTAAATATCTGTGCAAGTTAAGTTTCTGAACAGGTGTGACATGGAGGATGAAATCCAGCTTTTCTGCCCCATGAATATAAAGTACCTTAACAAATAAGAGAGTATAACGAGCAACACTGACGTCCCAATTCAGCTATGATGGAAAGCTTGGAAGGCAGCACATCCAGTTTTCTACAAATTGTGACTATTCAGACCAAAAAAAAGCCAAATCTTTAACTAGGAAGACATTTGGGAAAATCTTAGACAAGTCAGCTTGTGATAGATCACCCTAGGCAATGTTGAGATATTTCTTTTAATGGTGCTTTAAAAAAGAAAAGAGTTATAAACTATTTTAAAGGAAATTTCTATTATGTCCCCACCTCCCCAAAGTCGTGAATAGCTTCCCTTGAGTCTTATTCATTTTCAATGTATAAAATTACCACACCCGCCGAGTATTTTCTTCCAAACTAGACACTGCATCATGTACACAAGCAATTGAATAAAAGGTTAATGAATAGCAATGAAGATACTAAGCTTAAAGTAAAGGACTCATTCATGTATTTATTTTGGGGTTTATTTGTAAAGACAACAGACCATCATCAAATACATTGAAAGAAAATACTGCAGTTCTTTGACTTGGTTTTCCTTTCAATTCAACAGATGCCAGATTGATATCCATCATGAAAGGAGCGTGACTGACAACACTGGCTGGAGCAAGGGCCAAGCACAGAACAAAACAGCACTGTGCACATTTCTGCCACGTGAGCTTGCCATTGCTATCAGCCTTCTCCTACAGCATCCACCGCCCCTTAAGCCACAGTGCTGCCAAGTCGGACTGTCAACCACCTAAATTGTCTTGGAAAGCAGTTTCATGGTATAGGTTAAAAATGAAGCTTCTCTGGATGTGACATTTCTAGCTATATTAATCTTTTCAGTAAAAATACACTATAAGATGGTTCACTTCACTTGCATAAAGCCATGCAGCGTTCCTCCTGACAGCTTTCAATCTTAACAGATGTGCTAACTAAACACCTGCTCTCAGAAATACGTAGCATGAAAAAGAAAGGGTGAGGAAATAACTGGCCAATTTAAGGTGTGGTGTTTTAATCTAAATACAGCTAATAATGGCCCCTCTTAATCTTACCTAATGTTAGTATTTTCAGATAAATCTAACTCACTTAGTCACACTGAACATCTGCAAGTTTAGCCACATTTACTGGATTTATCTCAAAGCACGGGTGATCGAAATCAGCCCTGGAGTGAAATGGAACAGTTGGAGGAAATTTCTGGGAAGGGGGTTGTAGTCTGAAACACCATCTTGGCTTCACTCCTCCAGATGCAATCAGATTTTCTGCTCGCGTCACAGAAATACAGAAGGTGTAGGCATTTCAGGGTATACTTCTACCTTGGTCTTCATGTTTTAATATATTGAACGTGCTCAAAACCCATGATATAATTACATTTTAGAAATCTGATTAAACAAGTAATATCCACAAAAAGTTAACTGTACGTACATTAAGCATGTATTTCTTGCTGTCATAAGTCAGATGCCATAAGTCACTTCTAAAATATAGCTAGTTAAAGATTTATAAAACCTACTGCACACGTACAGATCAACAGACATTAATACAGCACCCTCAGGCCAGCTCATCCTTGATTACTGCTAATGGTGCTGCAAAAGGCTACTAGGTAGGACAAAGCCTGTGTGAGGGGTCACAGTGGGAATTAAAATAAATTGGGTTTCTCATCACAAAGACTCACTCGTGACCTCCTTACCACATGCCAACAGAGAATGAAATGATTTTCGTTACATACACACACGGTCAAATGCTTGCATTAACTACTTTACGTTGTCAGAGTGGTTGCTTTGTTTTAAATCAAGGATAATCTCCTTAGCTAAATATGAAGCAGCTCTCAACCAGTATGAGCAGCACATATATTAAAACGTGTAACACAACACTAATCACACTGGTATTCAGTTTCTATCCATTTATTTTTTTAATTATGGCATGACAGCTCAACTATGTCGGACATTCCACAAGAGTTCAGTGGAACAATGGAAATAATTATGAAAACAAAAATCAAACACAATTAACTAGATTTAACTGCTCTACTATAAAAACCTTTTCCAACTGCTTCATACATTTCATTGCATTTGTTTCACTTAATCTTATCCCAGTAATCTCCCATTTGTTTTCAAAGCCACTGAAATGAATATATACAGTTAAAGCTGTTTATACACCAATCCCATGCCTTGGCTTTGTTGTGTTCCTTGAATTAATATTATCTAATTCTTTCTGCTTTTCCACACTTGCAGTCACAGAGTCAATGAACAATTTCTACAGTAAAGCTTTTCCCTTGGCTTTGTGTCAATGTAGCATCCGATCCTTACGAGATTTTTCACAGTTTTTGCTAGACTCAAAATATAAATAACCTAAAGAAAAAAGTAGTATCTTAGCCAGTATTTTTCTGTTTTTCTTTAAAATGTTGCTAATACGGGGTTATAATGAGTTTAATCCTCAACAGTCAGCTTTTTATCTTGCAGTTTTCCAGTAATGGAAGTTGGTTGTCATGTGGCAGATTTTTTGTCATATTGGACAAAAGTTTAGTACCGTAAACACAAAGTGTGGAAGAAACCCAATATTATGAAATGAAAGATTAAATATTTAAATTACAAATCTTTATTTAAATAAACAACCCTTTGAAATATACTCCATTTCTCATGTTCTTAGAACAGAAATAGCATTTTGAAGGCAAATGCCATCTCCTCTTAATCAACCTTTTCCTCTTCTCCCACATGAAAGAAAGTGCTAAAGAAACAAATCTAAGGCTCCCTTTGCTCCCAGACTGAGTTTTCTGGTATTGGAAACCCCCAAATCAGACTCCTTAATCCTATGGAACAGTGACTCAAAGGAATGATTTGGGGTAAATGCAGACTCAGCTTTCACCTCAGGAGTTCTGTGAAGCCACTTTAAATGAACAGATTACAGCAGTTTCCAAATGCTACCAAATTCACTCTTTCACAACTAGTTACATGAACTCACTCCTATCTGTAAGAGAGAAAATAGCCAATAAGCTGACAACACAACTGAGTTCTGCCCTAGAACTGTGCTAACTGTTTTGAGGGCACACAGGATTGACATCTTCTTTTATATCTTCACTCAGCAGGTGCCCTGGCTTTAGGAAAATTCTGTTACAGTCATGTTAATCAAAGTTTTCTAGAAGATTCCAGTTGTAAGCAACACCACCATAGAAATGAGGATCTATCCTGACAGTGGAATAGTCACAGTGACAGACATCACATTTTTCCTTTTTCATTCCCATGTATTCCTTTCTATGTATAAACATATATATATTTATACATGCATTTTTAATGTCACTTTTTTCTTTTCAAGTCTAGACTGCTCAAAATAAGGAAAGCCTGCAAGCTTAAAATTATTATCAAGCAATAGCACAATTTAAGATCAATATCTTAAGAATCTTTTGCTAAGCCTCTACTAAAATGCCACTGTTAATATGAGAGGGGGAAAAAAATCTATCAGTTGAGAAGAGATAGCAGCAACAAAACACATCATGACAGAAAGATCAATCTTGCCTATTATTCACATTTCATTTGCAACCCAAGAGTGATTCTTATTTTCAAAGTAGCCACTGACTTGTTTTTCAATGAGTTCTCCAAACCCAGGTTTACTCTACCCCCTCACCTACATGAGCACAGTTCAAAGTGAAACAGAGCCTGACTCGACTCAGTTTGTGTATGGAAGAAAACTAACAAGCTTCTACACATACATAATAAAATTATCTTAGAATTTGAGATTTCAATGATATTCAATTATAAACATACTAGAGACTGTGGACAAATAGCAGTAGTAACTGTGGTAGAGAATCTTTCAATAGTAAAGCAATTCTGCTCCAGGATTGTGGTTTACACACAGAACAAAGCATAATTACATGTATGATTTTCAGGCTTAAAAAAAGGACAAAGCTCCACATATTTCCAAATCCAGTTTTCTCCTCCTGAAATAATGGCAGGAAGAAAAGTAACATGCTACCTGTTCTCAGCTGGAAGAAAACGTCAGTATGTTGTTGCATCACTGCTCTCCTTGACTCTATACTAGGGCATCTTTCTTTTTTATAATCAAATACTGAAAAAGTCAAAGGTTCGTCTGTTTAATAGTTCCCTTTCTCAGGTATTGTGTCCATGCAACCACACAGAAAACAAAATGGTGTTTAAATCAGAAGTAGGGCGCTATGTGTGACACACATTAACAACTCTCAAAACTTTTGATGCTAATACTCTGTTTCTCAGCTAAAGTTCCTGGATTCTTATTCAAAAGCAATGTTTACCTTCACGAGAATCCTCTACTTACAAAGCTGCTCTAACAAGGAAACTGATTAAAGAATCATAAGTAAGTTTTACACAGGAGGAAACAATTATCACTTGAAGTGTTTGTTCCTGACAACAGAATCCATGTCCCTCTATGAAGCAAAGTCCTATTATTAAAAAAATAAAACAACAAAACAGTAAGGAAGCCTTTATTTTACTGCATAGATCTCAAACTAAAACTACAAGTTATTATAGTTTACATGGGGATTTGTAACACACTTAGAGCAGCTACTTGCTTGTCAGATGGAAACAGAAGTTGGCATCATACTCACAAATCACTCTTTATGAAATAGACACAATAGATTAAAAGATGAAAAGAGAGATAAATAAGCCCAGCTGGTTCTCTCCTCAGTCCCAACAGTGAGGATGGAAGGAATGGATGGATCTTATGGCTCAAAAATTGGTTGCGCTTCTGGGATTGACAAGAGAGATTTTGATTTTATAACCACAGGACCCTCTTAAGAATGGACTACTGCTAACAAGAGACATTGAATGATGTGGACAGAAGATACCTGTCTGCAGCAACCAGGCAATGGATGGATACAGGCTTTTTAGGAAGGACTGGCCATGAAGGCAAGGAGGGGGAATTGCTCTGTATGTGAGAGCAGCAGAAATGCATGGAGGTCTCCTTGGGATCCTTCCACTCTAGTCATCTTTAGTGAGAAACATATGGACTGCTGTGTCCAGGTCTGGAGTCCCACGTGCAAGGAACAGGAATACGTTGATAGGAATGGTTGGACTTGATGATCCGGTGGGTCTCTTCCAACCTGGTTATTCTATGATTCTATGATTCTGTGAAACAGATGGAGAAATTGTGGAGCCTTCATCCTTGGAGATAGTCAAAATACAACTGCACATAGCCCTCAGCAACCTCCTTTGAGCAGGGAGTTGAAATAGACGATCTTCAGAAGTCTCTTCAAAACTCAGTTCCATAATTCCATGATTCTACAGTTTTGTACACAGTCACAAAATATATGGTTACCATTCAATTTAAATCCTTAAAAATTTCAACTAACATCTATATCACTATGCATGAACAACAACGTGCATAAGCAATTATAGTGAAATGCACAGAGAATCCCAGGTTAAATTTTTAGCTAGTATAAATCAATATAGCTTTACTAAGGTAAATTCAACCTGCATCAATGCACAAAAAAATGTGAACTAAGTCTCTCATAATTAATGGGCAAGAATTTGAATTTTTTATATAAGCACCAAAGTTCTCACCTTATGACAACATATTGCTGAAATATTATGAAACCCACAAATATTTCTACCAAATTATATAAAATTAAAATAAATTATGTAATGAAACTTCCAAGAATTTCTGGGAATTTCATATTTGAATAATCATGGAGTAGGCAAATAGGAAAAAAAGTGTAATGTATATGTCCATGATCGAAAGCAGAGGAGAAATCCTTCACTACGATTGCAGTGCTGCTTTACTACGTACATTACACATTCTCAATAGTTCTTTGATGCTACTACAGAACATCAAATAGCACCATGAGTTCTGAGTTGCATTTTTTAGTCAATTTCCTACTGAAATCCTTGTGTGTCAAGGTCCAGTATTTATTTCTTCTTAAATATTATACCATCCAGGCAGGTTTCAAGGACTATCCATTTCTCTAGGTTTTCCTGGGGCTGAGTGGGTTCTATACAAGTTGATGAGAAAGGGGCTTCCCTTGCATACTCCTCCTTTTAACCTGACATAGAAACAAAGCTCTTGCAGAAAAATGTGGTGTCAGGCATTTTTAAGTAGCAAAGGCAGCTGTGGATTTAGGTTATTTCATACTGGACTGTTGTTGAATACTGGAATACTGGAAAATGGCTTCATAAACTGGGCTTTATAAATACAGATTTCTGACGGTTTCTTATTTGGCACTACACAGATTAATGTGGGTATTGGACAAGAAAAGCATGCAATTTTAATACAATTACAAAAGGAGTATTAAAGGTTTTACCAAAGCTGAACAAAGCTTTAGAAACTAGTATGAAGAGGAGACACTGGCAAAAGCACATACTAAATAATACAAATTTTCCATGTGTGGAGTTAGCATTTCAGTGGAGTCATAGAATCATAGAATAGTCCAGGTTGGAAGGGACATCTGGAGGTCATCTAGTCTGATCCTCTGCACAAAGCAGGTTAAATACTGTTCTTTCACATCAATTTGTAATTTGGATTGCTCTTTACTCTTCATTTAAAAACTATCATCTGCCTACAGAAAAAGGGCATAGGGCTAAGGGTTTCGATATTCTCTCCATTTCCTCAAATTGCAGTGATTTTAACTGAATGTTTCATTGTCCCTCTACATGAGAATTCCAATCTTTGTAATCTCTTATGGATCTCATTATCATCATCATTGTTCTCTGAAGTTCCTATAACCCTGCAATTAGATGAAGGTGCAGAAATAATAAATATAAAATATTTAGCAAGTCCCTTGTAAAGAAAATGAATATACTGAAAAAGAATGACCTTATTCAAATGCACATAAATAACACTTCCTCTTTAAATTTGATTATAATTCATCATTTTCAGGGCAAAAGGGAGGTTGCCAGATCTTTTCTAACAAAAGGAAAAGAGGATAATGACGATGCTGAGGATCATCAAGGATATTGAAAACTGTGCAGTCGTGGACGTGTCATATAAAGCATTCTTTGCACTGACTAATGTTTTGAGATGAGGGGAAGCAAAGAGAGGAAGAATGCATCTTACTGCCTCTGCTAACGGTGCTTCTACATTCTGGTATCTTTCAAGACAGTTGGATTCTTTCTGTGTTGTAATAACAATCATTAATTTAAATCCAGAGCAAAGGTAGGGCTAACCTCTAGTAACTTCAGCAGTGGATATTCTGAGAGCAGGACAAATATTGGGTAAGAGTCTAAAAAAATGAAGGTCAAGAAGTTCCTCAGCCTCTAGACTGAGACTACTGTCTGCTGGATGGGAACACTCCACCAGAAACAGCCAAGTAGGAATGACGGGAAGTCACATAATAAATATTCACACTATCGAAGGGAATTATTAAAGACACCTGAGCTTTCTGTACTGAAGACTTATTTCTGCAACAATTCTGCATATTAGATCTTAATAACAGTTTAAAATCAGAAGTTCATTAAATATATCTTTATATCAATGCATACGTACAAACATGTATGCAAACACACATATATAAATGTAATTTCAACTGATGCCAAAGCTAAAATAATACCTATAATTTGAAATGTATTTTAAAGTAAAGATAATCTAACCAATGGAGTTGCAGTTAAAATAGCCCCATGTGCACCAATACTGGTTAATACTTTGCTCCCTTGCTTGTTAAAGATCTGTAATGTGATACGGTTCTCCACACATCTTTTGGCTCCTGGGCTTTCTTTCAAGGTGAGTCCCCTAGGTCTTTCTGATACTGAATCAGAGGAACTTTGAAGAGGATTCACTACATGGACCATTCCCTACACGATCATGAGTAAGACTGTTGCCTGCGTACTATAACAACCCCCCTAGCACTGCCCCAGCAGGTTTGCTGCCTTCAGGCACTGCCATCATGCAACACCTCAAGAAATACAACACATTCCCGTTACATCATGTCATGATTTGGGTGAACTGTGGCAGTTCTCTTGAATCATATAAGAAAAGAAAAATAGCAGTGTCTTGGGATCTAAGGAAAGCACGTTACACAACACAGATGCAGCCACTCCACTCTACAGGGCTAGGTGCCATCATCGATGGCTTTCTCCACTTCTTGGCCTTCAGATCAGGATATCTTCTCTAGAAGTAATGCCTTTGGCAGTATAAGTGTCAACACTATAACGTCTGTTTCATTATCTACAGTCTACTCTGTTCTTGCATTGTAAGAATTATCTTTCAACACAACCATACGGGGCACAATATTTAGAAGCTACAGGATTATATAAACTGCAGGCACACAGGAGATTCAATGATTGTAAACTATAAGGGAGTCAACTCAGTTATGCAAGTACAGAGACTCAGGTCATTACAGTGACCCCAAAACCAACATTTCACCAACAAGATACGAAATACCTATATACGCATTTCAATAGATATCAGTAATTACTATAGATCCCTGTGTTTCATGGAGAATTTTCTCAGTTGCTCATGGGCAACTGCCAGCAAGACAGCATGAAAATAATGATCGTGAAAAAAATTCTTTCACGCTTCTAAAAATAAAACTTTTTAAAACTTCTTTTGTTGCTAGGAGATACAAAAACATAGGACACAACAGTTATTTTAAGGTCAACAAAAGTAGTCCACAGTATTATCAAAAACGTAACACATTAGTAGCTACCGTGATTTACACACATTGGTTGATTTTGACAATAAATTACATAACATTGTTTTTCCAAGATTCATCCGTAGCAATGACGACACATTTTGGCAGGACAAGTTTTACTTACTGCCAAGATAACATTAGTCACTTTTTCAATCAACAAAAAGATTTAAAGAAAGGGCTGAAAAGGGCACGGGTGTCTTTTTTTTTTTAGAGAACATGCTCAAATCAAATAGTTTGAACTTTTATAGTAAGTCATCATTCACAGTTCATAGTGCTAGGAGTATTTTTTTCACCATCAATGGCTGGTAAAAAAATATATATTGCATACATTTAACAGGCAACTTATAATTTGGTCTTAAAAGTTCTGATGTTAAGTTTTCAATTACTTTATTTGTCAAAAAATAAGGAAAAAATAATTTTAAGACTTATTTTGTCTGCTTTGTTTTATGGAAATGTCAAGGCATACTTTATAGTGACTATATTTTTTATACCATGTTATTAAAAGAAACTTAAATGTATTTCAGTTATTAGAAGTTGCTCTGGTACATCAGGTGAAGACAGCTCAAATGCCTGTTTTGATTGTGTTAAGAATGACAAAGCCGGAGATGAGGGACAGATCTAGACAGTGATGTAAGTCTATTTATAACTCTTCTATAATACACTAAAAATGTCTTGTACAGTCTTAAAAATAGCTTGATCTTATGGTTTTTGATATTTAGACATAAATTTGTAATTACAGGGTAAATTATGACCTAAGTGGCTGATTTTTCAGCCAAAACTGTATTTCTTATCTCTTATATAAGCTAAAACATTCCCTGTGAAAACAGAAAAAATGTGAAGGTGTTTCTTTTAGTAATATGCATTATCTCGAAATGCATACCACTGACTTTGCATTGCAATGACACCAAGCAAAATCCTTATTCGATTCATCTTCTCTAAAATGATACGATTTTAAAAATAAAATACATTTATTCCTGGAGAGTTTTAACTTGATAGAATGCTAAATATTTATTCTAATTGTTTGTATTTTGTTAAATTTATGTACTTTTTTAGCATTGTGTAATAAAATGGAGCAATGTTTATCATTTCAATACATGTGAATTGTATCCATTTCTAGCTCATATACAGTAGTCAGGAGAATATTTTACTTTTTAAACAGACCTGAACTAATTAAAGAAACCTGTTAATATTGACTGTTACAGCTGACCTTAAAATTATATTTCATCTCTACAGGTAAACACTAAACTGATTTTGAAAGACAGACAGTGAAATATATTAAAAGTGACAATGAGTAGCATTTTAAATAAACTGAAGCTTTAGATAATTCAACAGTAGGGCTGAAGGCTGTAAAAATTTATAGTTGAGTGAAAAATATACTAGAGAAAACGGTGTTTGTAAAATGCCCCTTAAATGCTGGCAATTTGTCTTATTTTTGCCTAAGTGGCCATTTTAACAACAAGCACTAGCAGCCTGACAACCTCAGGTGTCTCATAATTGAAAAAAGTGGCCTCACCAGCTACGAGAGAAGAAGAAGGGGCTGCTCTTCTCATTTTCTTAAATAGCATCTTCAGATTGGAAAGCCTTAAAAGTTCATGCCTGAAATTATGCTTGCAACTATGAAGGCCTAGAACTTTTCATTTTTTTAAAACGAAACCTGAAGTTATATTAGAATTTCAAGAATTGAACATGTCATAAATGCCACCTTCTCATGGCTCCCAAGAAATCCGTAGGGGTTAGCCATACTGTTGTGGGTATTACTGAAAATGCACATGCATGTCGTAAGAGTCTTCAAACCATTAGTGGATATTGATCACAAATTCAGGTTGTTATCATGCAGCTCTTGAAATTTCTGAGTCTGATTGAGGCAGATACACATCAGCTGGGTCTGCTATGTTAATTGTCTTCCAAATACACATTTTGTTTAATAAACAGGTGTGTGGAGTAGTCCAGTCAAGGTAGAGGTACCTTAATACTTGAACTTTCAGAAGACTTTACCAAGTATTCACACGGAAATAAGACTCCATGTTAAGACCTTTTCAGATCAATATTACAAACAGGTAGCATGAAATAAAGTAGAACTTAATAAGTTGAATCATGTCCTTTTGGTGTCTAAACACTTCAGAAAAAGTAATGTTGAATGTTCAATACTTCTTGAGGTATTCTTTGTCATCTTCAAAGCTATATTCAATAATATGATCAAACACTCTGCATGTCATTCTTCTAATACTTACAGCGATGCTGGCAAATGATTACACAAAAGAGTTCAGGAGGAAAACTGGCTTTTGCACAGAAACGATGGCAGGATTTTATAAGGCCTGAAAAACTGTGAAACACTCAGTTCCTTGGGAGAATATAATTTTACTACTTCTGATACTAAAATAGTTTAGCAGTAGAAATGGGGGTGGGGCGGAGTATCTATTCTCAGCTTTTATTTGAAGGTCTCAACTTTTCTTTAGCATTCCAATAACGTACTCTGATAACAAGGCAGCAGGATCTTTAAATCAAATGTCATAATATTTACATGTCTTCGGGAGTCCTTGGGTGTTTGAAGTAAAAAATTTTAAATGTAAGGAAAATCGAGTTTACTAGTAACACAGCAAGTCAATGATAAATTCAGAAGAAACATCCAAACATCCAAGAACCTAACTGCACTGAAAATACCTAATCTAAGCAATACCTCAGTGCTCATTAATATTTTCTCACAGTAGCTCAATAATATTGCTTAAGTGCCACTAACAAAGATTAATGAATCAGATCTACACATTTGGGGTTTAGGTTTTTTTTTTCATAATGACATGCTGGATTTTCTGTTTACTTTTTAGTGCCATCTGTGAGGTTAAGAGATTTTGAGTAAGAGCATCTAAAACTGTTTCACTATGTGAGTAATATGAAAGACTTGGAGGTATTAAATTCCAAAAGTTTATGGGGGAAAAAGTTCAATCAGCATGCTAATAGCAGTAAAATTATCAATTGAAACCCTACAGCTACCATGACATATGTCCCAGAAATTCAATTTCCATTCCTTTTCGTGCATCAATGTGGAAAAAAAAAGCAGAGAAACAGGCAGTTTCAGATCTAACTGAGAAAGAAGTCAGTTAAGTGAGTTTACAGCAGCGTTTTAATTCAGAAGAGGAATACCTTCATCCATTTGACACAATCTCCCCAAGCGTTTCTGCTTATTCTAGGCAGAGCTGATTGAGGAGTCCAAGAAGGCACAAACTGGATACCCTGAGGATGAAACAAAACCAGAAGATGCATTCCAGAGTGTATGCCAAAGGATGCTACGGATGCTCAGCTGTTAGGACAAGACTGTAACTAGCCTACTGTAAAAACCTTGAATGAATGCAGCCTGTGTATCAGGTCCTCGGCACCAACTATTTAATTGTACAAATCCACTCCTGCTGGGCCTCAGTATTTGCTAACATGGACAAAGCTGTACCACATCAAGCTGCAGAAAAAGGCAAAGCCACACAAAATGTGATGCGAACTGAAAAAACCCAGTTTCATACAGCTGTATTAATGAGGAACAATTCACAGGCTGTGGCACTGTCAGGAAGATCAACAGCTGTGATCAAATGCAAGCTTTTTCTTCATCTAAAAATTAGGCTATAAAAGAATGCCTTTTTTATCATCCTATTCATAACCTGTCTTACGTCTTATGCTCGTAAGAGCATGGCTAATTAGGTTCTTGATAAAGGTAGCTTATTTGGGGCATTTTCCTGCTTTTGCACTTACAAGAGGTAAAGGAGGTAAAGATAAATTACTTATTTAATGTCAACACTTTTTCTTCCCTCAAATCTACAATTCTAAGCAGTTATTTCCTCAAAGGTGGTAATGAAAGGAATTAGATGTATTCTGAATTTCAGTGCTTCAGAGAAATTTTTTAACGAAGACAGACTGAAATTACACATCCTGATGTCGTTCTAAATGCTTCTAAGAAAATAAATGAGTTTCAACTAAAAGGATGCTCCATTTGAAAGTCAGCTATATAATTCCATACAGTGCTTGCATTTTTCAGCAAAGCACGCTGAAGCGTTGCAGTGCCACAGTAAGACAGCAGATGTCACATTGTTTAGTAAGATGACTACTAGAGAAGTGTTGTCCCTGATGCCTCAAGGAAAGGGGAGAGGTGAGTGAGAATTAATCTCTTCGACAATGGTAGGCAATAAAAAGTAATGACACACATTTGACAGTTGCAGAAAAATATATAGTAGCCAGGCAGTGAAAAAAATGTTCTACTGAACCTTCTGAGTGAGTGGCTGGCTTACCTACATAGTGCAAACAGCAGTAATAGAAGTTCTTGCCCTGCTTAGGGAAATGGTTGCAAAATTGAGGGTGTTAGTTTACAGTTGGGCTCCGTGATCTTACAGGTCTTTTCCAACCTAAATGATCCTGTGACTCTATGATTCTACAGACCTTACATTCTAAAAATATCCAGAAAGAAATAAGAGTATCAAGGCAGACTGATCAATTGCCTTGGCTATCAACAGACAAAATCTGAAATGTGAGCTGAAAAAATGGACTCTGAAGATCAAATACATCCTTCTTACTGGAAGTTCTTCCTCTTCATAAACAATATTACCATATAACCTTTAAATGTCATAATCAGACCCTCCCAGTTCACTGCAGGCTCAGGCTGTGTCTCTCACTTACTGACATAGTCTTTAGCAGCAGAGTTGAACACCACATGAAGAGAAAAGTTAACAACTGAGAAGATACCTAGTTCTCCTTTGGGTTTTTTTTTGCATTTAACTAACTTTTTAAAGTCATAACCATTTGAGGATGAATTTTCTTGGAAGTTCTCAGTGTCACACTTGAAGATTCAATACTTTTTTTTTTCCTCACAAACATTTTAAAACACAGGAAGGCTTTTTTTTCCAAAAGTCTATTTTGCATTCCTGTGATCTAGCATGTGCCCAGTACTCAGTGCTGAATTACAGCTCAGGGAAATAAATGAAACACCATTTCCAAAAGAAATGGCAATTTTCACAGCAGTTTACAGATATATAGTGGGATAGATTCCAGCTTCAACGAGCTGGTCAAAGGCCATCCCCAAACAGGGAACTCCGACACTATCCTATACTTGCAGTCAAAAAAAAAGCTCTTCTACAGCAGAAAAAACTTGCAAAACAGCTCTGCATCATATTATTCAAATAGCAAAAGAAAAATGTTCTTTCTGTGCTGGGGGACAGGCAGGGCTACAGACTCTACCCTAAGGATCATGAAGGTCTGACCTTTTCTTGTTGGTCTTGTCTCTAGCTACGTATGAAGCCAGTGCAGACCTGGATTTTACCTACCTAATCATATTCTTTCCACTGACAATTCACACTCTTGTAATATTTAAAAATTGATATTACAATAATTGTCTTGTTATTTCCTTCCAATTTTATGTGGGTTGATTTAAGTTAACATTGGTCATATAATGTATATGAATAGCAACACAAGCAGGTATGTCATGCTTATGGACATGAAGAATTTTTGCTTTACAGATACTGAAGTAAACAATTCTCATTTATGAGTTATGAGGCTGACTTTCATAATCTAGATCCTATGAAACTACACACATAAATTACTTTGTTTGGTTAAAAGTCTAATATTTTTAGAACAAGGCAACAGAGTTGTGATGTGGGATTGTGGTCACAGAGGGAGAAAGTAGTGAAGTCTCATACAGGAGCTATGTACAATCCTAAACTCTTGATCTAACATCACTTTTCCTGCAACAGCATCTAACTTCACTTTGCAGAGAATTACAGAAAGGGAGATTACAGCCTCAATAGGTGTTTTGCAAACAAAACACGAGAGTAAGGTTAGCACTAACTTTCATTACCCAAATAGGGTGAAGGAAAAAGGGACAAGAACACTGACAAGGCTGATAGGAATGACCTTATAAGCAGCTGCTAAGTCAAAAAGATGATCTCTGTAATGCCCACACATTGTTAAAAATCACTGCTTTCCTTGGTAACTGGCAACTGCAAAGCAGAGAGACATCCTTACATGCTAAGACAGTTCATACTTTTTGCCCGCTCACACATAAGTCTGACACTATGATTATTAGTTTATACCCCCATAATTCTCACATTTAGGCAGCATGAAAACGTTATCTGACACAGTGAGGGCATCATTCATCTTCAAATCCTTTGCAGATAGAAAGCAATAACTGATAGATACGCCATTGCTTTTTAGGAAGGCAGCAGAAAAATCGAATCCAAACGAAAGAAAAAGAATAAAGACGGAAACCTAGATTCAAATTATACAAGACAGACTATTAGCTATTTATTGAAGACAGTCTTCCTGTTATCCTTTATCCAGTCCCTAAAATACAGTACCTTAAAAAGGGCCTATTCATTTTGCCAGTCTTTGGCTTTGTAGAAACAGAAAGTGGTAATAATAGGTTAGGTCAAAAATGAACTACTTTTTCAAAGGTTGTATTAAGAGGCAAATAGTGTCTGAAGTCCATAAATAAATATATATTTTTTAAAAAATCTGCTTTGCGATTGTGGGATGTCTACCTTTTAACAAACAACCTTCTGAGAAGATTCAACAAGATGCAACTGGAAAGGGTGCTAGATAATCTCATCCAGGCTCCTTTTTCCACAAAAGGTTGGACCAGGCAACCTTCTGAGGTCGCTTCCAACCTGGGGTGTTCTATGATTCTATGAACAAAAATGCCTATTTTGTATTAAATACCACAAGTTCTAGAGACTTTCACAGAAGTTACACGTACTCAATACTTTTGTAAAACAAGATCTTATGATGTTTCAAGGTCATAATTAAAATTAATACCACTAGAATTAGCAACTAGCTTTAGAAATGTAGGTTCTAAAAAGTTTTGACCTGAATTATAAGGCAAAAATAGCCCCAGAAGGGAAAGTTCATATCAACGAGCCACTCCTTCTGTCTGTAAAAAGAAGGCAGAGCTCACAGAAGCATTAAAAATATCTCTTACCATTTTATTTTAATTTTAGTATTTTTTTCACACACTGCTTTCAATAATCTCTGTGTTGTTTGGCAAATACCAACAGTCTGGGAAAGGAAATGAAAGACCTTTCCCCTACCTGAGCTCCAATAAAAGAAAGGTGGCTTCATCACTTGCTAGCTATGATCTTAGCCCTGGAAAAGCAAAGGCTAATCATAAAAAACAAGCTTCTGTAAATAGGAAGGAAACATGATCTACTATCACATGCATATATTAACAAGACACAAAAATCCTCTATAAAAAGGAATCTTATTTTAAATGATAACCCACCTCTCTTTTTTTTTTACTTAAGCAGCAATCCACAATTTATTTCATTTCATCATCACCACAGATTTCTTTAGGAAAACAATCAGCCAGCTCACACAAACCAACCGAAGATACAGAATACCCACAACTCAAAAAAAAATCCAAAGCCAAAACACCACATCATTGTAGATGACTGAGCCAGCTACTCTCAAATGATTAGCTGTTATTGCAGAATAGGTAGGAAGACTCACATTTCTATCACTGATAACACCTTTTAGGAAAGTAAATAAACATCCTTCAACCTTACAAGAAAAGTTTATTTTTCCATATAATACACTATTTACTTTCTCTATTACGTATGTAATACGCACTCTTCCTCTGCCTCTCAGATCATTCAATTGCAATATAAGCTAAAGAAGTCAGTATCTTCTATTTTTTTCTTCATTTATGATGCTTTTACAAGGAGTATAAAGGTCCTGTTTTTTTCAGGGAAAGATTTCAAATTTTAAAAAAAGGCTGAACAGATAAACACAGAAGGCACAACACAGGTATTTCTTAAAATGCACTGCTTGTCATAGGGAAACATGGACTTTTCAGTTCATTGGATGCTCCACACAATTAAAATGGTATTTTCTAATTAGATGAAGGACAAGGGAAAAAGGGAGCACAGTAGTGACTCCTCAGGCTGAGAGTCAACTAAACAGAGCATATACCTACAGCTCTTACGATATGTCTCTTCTCCTCGAGGACCAGAGTAGTTAAAGGAATTGTGGAATTCTCTTGTACTTTGGCAAAGGATGTTGTACCCTGTGAATTAATTAAATGTGTAGAGATCTGTAATAGGACTATGAAACATAGTTTGAGTGAAGTATCAATGGAAATATATGTGCCGTGAAAGCCCCAAAAGAAACTGTCAAAGAAGGAATAAGAGATGTCATGTGTTGATGGGCACCTCCAAATACACCAATTATCCACTACACTTTGGTACGCAGTTTCTCAAGAGGTCTGGTTTTGTCTAGTAAAGGACAAAATCAAATCATTAAAAGAAGGTGACAGGAACATAAAGAACAGGACTAGAGATATAAACCACCTAGACAAGGCAGCAGGCAGAAGGACATTGAGGAAATCAGAAATGCTGCCTACTGACTTATGAAGATGGTAGAGGATGAAAAGCCTAAGATTGCAATCACCGCCAACTCCTAAAGAGCACAAAAGGTACAGCCAAAAAACATGATGTGAACAGAAATCAAGAAAAAAACAGCAGATACAATGAGGACTTAATAGCTGGCATCTTTCACTCTTCTTGCCACTGCAAGTAATCCTAGCCCCCTCACTTGGTCACGTCTTGGTGCTTCTAGATATGTGAGGAATATGAGTGAAATTAGTGAAAGAATGAGTGTGAGAAAGAAAAATGCATTTTCTTAAAGCAAAACTATCTTCCCCTTCTATACATTTTCCACCTTAAACTTTGTACACTAGTTGCAAAAATGATAATCACTTGTGGCCCCAGACCAGGGCACTGAAAGAAGTAACAGAATGCTTAGCTCCCAGCAATGAGCTTAGTACTGTCCCTTGCTGCACTAGCCAACATGTTTGGAGATGGTGAATCATATGATCCCATTCACAAATGCATGCTTAATGCGTAATCTCATGTGAAAACATATATCACATAATCAAATAACTATCCCTAAGCATCTTACATGCTGGGATTTTAATAATTAGGGAAAACTGTTTATATACAGGAAAAAATGAGCTGTCTCTCACTCAAGTATAAACACCCTTGTCATGCAAGTCGTTTCTTGCTGTCTCCTGTAAAATCAATCACTGGGAAAGGATAAAGCAACTTAATGTTCTAGAGCCAAAAAAAAGCCACCAGCTCTACTGTTATTACTGGTATTAATGCAGTGAATTAATTACTTTTTCTCACGCATGGCAGACTCCACTAGCAGAGCCCCATACAAGAATACCAAACCCAGGCAGAGTCTCTCTTCCAGTGGCAATAGGCCCAGAGTTGTGATGATGCAGATCCAAGTCCTACCCCTGCTGTTGCTGTGAAATTCCATATGGTCATGGTGAACAACAGAGTGACAACCATGAAGCAGTTGCAGATTTGTTACACTTCAGCAATCTGAGAAACATTTCTGCTCACCCTTCTAGTTCATACTTTTCACAGAATGAACCATGCTTACAAACATAACATCACAGACACCAGCTTGATGTTAATATTTAACTTACTCCTGTTGTAAGCACCTACAAAGAATGGATGAATTCCCCACTGCATACGATGGGACAGTAGTGACTTTTAAGCAACCAATAATGCTACCCCCAAAGAGTTTGAAAACTGAAAGGCTAAACAAAGGGAGTCAATTTTCCATATCTGAAAAAGCAGTAGTATGCAAAAATGTTGAAGCATTGATAAATAAAGGATGCTATTATATAAGTAGCCTTATGCACTGTAAACACTTGATGCATGGTTAGTACTTTAACAGCATGCACATTAAGTATTACTGTTTGAAGTTTTAGCTCAATAAATTACAGCTCCACCACTCTGCCTCTTTAAAGAGGTTTCCTTCACAACATTTCATTAACATGCAAGTGTTGAAAATAATAATGAGTCAACACAGTCACAGTTTGCAACACAGACAGACATTTTTATTTTATTTAAATAATAAAAAAAAAAGGTTGGACAGGAAAAAAGAGCCTTAAGAGAAAAGAAGCAGACTATGTTTGCTTTAACAGGACGTAAAGAAAGAACAAAGGAACTTCTGACCCCAGGCACAGCCAAAAATAAAAGGAGTAATGTGGCTTCTTTTCTCACACAAATGCTGACTCTGTATTCACTTATTCCCATTACATATCATTCAGATATGCAAAGGAGCTGGTAATTTCTTCAGGGGAGATTTTTGCCATGTTATTTATTAGCTAGAAAAAATTTCCTGACACATACTGAATTTCTGATAGACTTGCTCAGTTTTGACTCAGGCTTTTGATAATTACACAGCAACAGTGCCTATGAGTACAAGTAATTTCTGTTTCCTTCTTATGCTGAGATTATTCCAGAGTTCTCCTCATAGCACTTACAGAGTCATTTCAAATACCACTTTTTAAAACTCCAAGCTATTCATACTAGTATAGTAGGATTTTATTGAGCCTGTTTGTTTGTTTTGACTTAATTTCAAATAATGGTTAGATTTTTAACATCCATGAAAATGGCCATGTAGTGATTAATGGTATTGTATAAATCCTCTGTAAGCAGGAATTCTATGTTTTTCTTCATGTATTATACCTCAACTAGCACTGAGGTCTGTCTGACCTCAATATTCTCTGCTACTTCATTCCGCAAATACAATTCCTGAGGTGACAAGGCTTTTTGGAACACTGCTTGTCAGCATCTAACTTGAGACATCCTAGTGGGAAGCCTCATTTTCATCAAGTAGAATACAATATTCTATGAAAATTAGGCCCCTTTTAGGCTGCCTAGTAGCATTGACTTCAGATGGGGGAGAAGGAAGCACACACAGGATGAGAAATGGTCATTGTTATGGTGCAGTATCAGTTCTCTTAAGGCTCAAAGCCAGATTTCTGTTTCTAAATCAGCTAGTTTAGGCGAACCTGGAAATGAGATTGTCTTGACATCTTTTATGCCTCTTCTGGACCTGCATATCTCATAGTCTTAAAGGCTAGATTCATAATGTTAAGTCACTTTTCACAATTACCCGAAGTTGTGGTAATACAAGGCCAGTGGCATCTTGGCTTGTATCAGAAACGGCGTGACCAGCAGGTCCAGGGAGGTTATCCTCCCTCTGTACTCGGCACTGGTGAGACCGCTCCTCAAATCTTGTGTTCAGTTCTGGGCCCCTCACCACAAGAAGGATGTTGAGGCTCTGGAGCGAGTCGGGAGAAAAGCAACAAACCTGGTGAAGGGGCGGGACGGCTCAGAGAGCTGGGATTGTTTAGCCTGGAGAAGAGGAGGCTGAGGGGAGACCTCACTGGTCTCTACAGCTACCTAAAAGAAAGTTGTGGAGAGGAGGGAGCTGGCCTCTTCTCCCAAGTGACAGGGGACAGGATGAGAGGGAATGGCCTCAAGCTCCGCCAGGGGAGGTTTAGGATGAACAGTAGGAAAAAAATTTTCACGGGAGGGGTCATTGGGCACTGGCAGAGGCTGCCCAGGGAGGTGGTTGATTCACCTTCCCTGGAGGTGTTTAAGGGACGGGTGGACGAGGCGCTGAGGGACGTGGTTTAGTGTTTGATAGGAATGGTTGGACTCGATGATCCAGTGGGTCTTTTCCAATCTGGTGATTCTATGATTCTATAATACTTGGCATTTTTGTGGAAGGGCAGCTTGCCTCTTCCCACTTGTGCCAGACATTGACAGTTGGTGGGTCATTTAATCCGATGTATTTAGTAAAGGAAACAAAAAACTTGGACACTACATTGCAAGTGGGGTAGATCTCCTTCCAGAGCCTAGAACAATAGTGCCAGAAATGACACTGCCCACTTGATAACTGGGATTGAAGCCATTCTGCCCATTCTAGTAAACTGACTTGGGCCCTCTACTTTCACAGGAAGGCACGTACCAGACAGGCTGCTCACCACACAACTTGACACAACAGTCTGACATGTTGAAGCCAGACATTTCAGCAGTTTGTTCTTAAGGACACAGCATAAGGACTTCAGTGCAAATCTGAAGCTACATGAACGTGGGGCTTCCTGAAATGAATATATCTTATATGCAACTATTTAAAAACTAACCTGATTATGACTTCTTCTGTATTTTTCTCAAACACAAACTCCAAAACTAACATTTCTATTGATTCATTACCAGGCACAGCACCCACTGAATCTCAAGCAAACACTATAGTATGTAAGCTAACTGATAAAGCTCATAGCTCTACATCGGGCTTAGTTAAACTCACATGCCTGACAGGATCAGAACAAATGCAAGAAAATCAGAGCTCTGTGCAAAGGAAAACTCTTGAATCACTGGTGGCAGAAAATGCCTCATACCTCACACTATGCCACTAAACCTAAAGTACTGTCATGAAACATTGAACCTCAGCCCTGTCCTTGATCACTTTGAGTCTGTAGGCTGTGTATTTTCTTTGACCTCCGCTTGCTTTCCTTTGCATCAAAATTTAATTTATTGGAAAGCACATAAGTATTAAAACATAACAGAAGAGTTCAAGTTTCTTTTCGAAGCATCACTGAGAAATCAGCATGAAAACTTGGAGGAAAATTAAGTACTCTAGCAAGTAGCTAGCTAATTTAAAGGTTAGAAAATGAATGAGAAAATTATAACCACCTGGTCATTTGCTGAGAACAGTGTTGTGCACAGTTTTTTCTTTGTTTTTTCTTTTTGGCATAAGTAAACATTTATTTAGAGTCTTCTAACTCCAATGGTGCAGTGCAAGGATACACAGGTGAGAGAGCAATAAAGGAAAACAAAGAACAACCTGAAAAGAAGTAGGATACTGAAAAGGGCTTGACAGATGCTCTAGCTCTTTGCCAGAAATTTGACATAGGTATTGAGACTGAGGGGCAAGGATATGCTAGGTACGACACACAAGCACTGAAGCCAGCTAAAGCATTGACAGAGTGACTTTTAAAACAGTCAGTATTCTATGATTTCCCAGCAGATATGAAAGTGTTTTCAAAGGCAGCTCAGCGTTCTGGGAATGGAGAAGAACTGACAGACCAGAGCCATAATGACCTTATTCTAACTGCCTTCATTGTGATAGGCATAGTTGCACTGTACAGTGGAAGAATACACGGGAACAGACCAGCATCTTTGTTACTCTTATATTGTGAGTTAGAGGCTTAACTGTTTCTCATATCAGTGGTGAAATCATTGGCTACAATGGCACATAGCAGATTTCTTTAATATTACAGAAATTATACAACAATATCTCCTAGTGTTTAGCATGGGTAAGCTTTGATGACTCTTAAGAGTTTACTGCAACCCAGCCACATGTAGCTCCTGCATTTCTTATTTAACCTTCAGTTCTGTCTATCCCAAGGAAAGAAAGAAATTACATACTGTCTCGCAGTGCTCATCATGATGTTCAGCATTTGTATGATGTTGATGCAAGATTGTTGTATATCAACAATCTGAAAGCTTAAAATTGTGTTGCAGTGGTACCAAGAGTCTTATTAAATTCTGGAAATTCAGATCTAATACTATCTACTGCAGTTATATATTATAGGGTTAACTTGCAAACTTGCAAGATCAGACTTTTTAGAAAGCTGGCTGCATTATATTTACCATGGACATTAAAGCAGCCTTAGCTAGTATCACACAATACCAGACAGTTATTTTTAATTGATTCCAAATTCTTTTTTTAAGTGGTGGGAAGAGAAATGGGTAATACAGGCACAGTTGTTTCAACCTGCAGTACTTTCTCTCCCATTATGCCCACTGCAGTGGCACTGGCAGGCAGCCTTCTGCACTGAGCAGAAGACTTCTGCCGTCCCCCTTCTCCTTCTCTGCATAAGCTCTCTGTAGCAAGAAGATGATGGTGCATTCTGCGGCTGGTAGCTTCTGGGAGAAATTGCCTGCTGCTTTGTATTGGATCAGCAGGCAGTACAAACCACCATCATGGAGATCGCAAAACATAGATACCACTTCCACGGCTACTGAAGTTAGATCACTGTGATCAAAAGAAGGGTGGTAAATGCATACAAATCTTTTTCACTAACATTTTTGGCTCATTTTCAGCTCAGTTCAGTAACGGCTGCAAGGCCATTACTTCCAACAGCTGTTAAGATGCTTTTTGTTTTCTTTTGATTTAAAAGCTTTCAAACAGTGTAACTAACTCACATGAGCATTTTGACTATGGTTATGCCTGTACATTCTGAGAAGCAACTTCCACTAACAAAAATCCGTGACTGCAGCTACACTAGTGTACATCAGAAGAATTTGTCATTCTTTACTGCGTGTTTCCTGTGCTTCATCCCTTCACTTTTGAAAGTAGCAGTAATAAATGTAGCCATAACTCTCTTTGACAGCACCATATTTAAAGTTACACCCTTTCAAAATGTGTCTTGGAGAAATGATATATTAAACATTCTGGCCTGGATGGAGCTGTTGGTTCTTCTTAGTTGAGGGAGCAGAACAACATATGCAACATAAAACCCTCTGAGCACAGAAAAACCCTGTTTCAGTATTCCATGATGAGACAGGGAGCATGAATCAGAAAGTGCAAACTATTGGGCATGCTAGTGCATCATGGATGTGTGCTGAATGGGGATGGCATCACAACATGCAAGAACACAGACAGTGTAACGGTGGATTCATTTGTATTTATAATCTCTGTCCTGGAGAAATACCACAACAGTTTAATAAATGATGCATCTTCCATATGAGGTCCATAACTGTGAATTCTCAAATTGATCCAATCTGTCTCCTATGGCAACTTCAACTGTTCAGACTCTGAGTGGAAAAAGCAACAACCTCACAAGCATGAACACAGTTCAAAGTGTTGGCCTTGAACCTGCACACAAAACTGTGCATGTGTTTTCTTCACCTCCTACCTAAATTAAAAGGCTCAGGATCCCCATGGACCATGAAAACAAGCCTGCAAATGCATTAGATCTGGCTCTACAGAGCTATACTTTCCAACAATGCAACTACGACTGAGACTAGTCCTTGAGAAAATATTTTCTTACCACTGAACCAATTCTACTGCCATAGTAAAGCCAAGTTAAAGAGAAAAAAATAAAATGCCTGGGCAGGGCAAGAATAGTTGCAGGGAGAAGGCATTGATAAATTCATATCATATTGTGGTTTACTCCAAAGCCATGTTTGATAGTTTACACGATTTTTATAACCACGTTGTAATGCAGTTTGAAATTTGGGTTTTTTTGGTATGGATTGCAATCCTCAATAAAATCTAGATTATTTTTTTCTCCACAGTTAACTAGATTGGCAATTCCAGAACAAGAGTCAGAAGCAGGTACACCCATCCCAGTACTTCTAGTGTTAGGTAAAAGGATAATGAGCTGGAACAACATTCCATGAAAATCCCAGAGCTTCTCTTGTAGCAGGCAGGTGAAAAGCTGAAAGAGCAGCAGCTGCCCAAGAGTTATTTTGGGGATTAACAGAGATTGTTTACTATATGCAGAGACCAGATAAATGACCATTCAAATGCCCTTTCAGTCACCTGTTTTCAAACCTGTCATTCTTCCCATGCTTCCTACAAATAGCTCATTAATGCAATTATCTGTTGCTACTACAGTTGGTTGAATATTGGTAAGTCAAAAAGCCCAAAGAAAGTAAGGGTCAGCAAAACTAATGCACGCATAAAAAGCACCTGAATTCCTTTGAGATGCTGCTGTACTTGAAAGATGCTATACTGAAAGGCAAGAAATAATATATTGAAATAATGTCTGTGTAGTTATTCTCTTTCCTCCAAATGCACGTCCAGCCCTCTGCACTTGTGACACAAATATTAAGACTTTAGTGGAGAACAGAAGGGCTGCATACTTAGCTCTGAGTCCTTCTTTCCACATATGTTAAAGAATAGAATTACACATCAAAGGGTTAAAATCTTGTAAAGACAATAGTATAATTCCCAGTATAGGAGCTGCATTTACCTGATCATTCCTGGCATAGGTTCATGTGCCTATGAAGTCTTAAGTTGCTGGGAAATCAAATAATATTATTTAAATTTAATCAAAGTGGAACAATCAATGCCTACTTAAAATCTCATATTTCACAGCAAAACTACTAAACATTTTGAAAAACAACCAAAAAAATGTAAAAATCACCCTGTTTTGCAAGAAAATTTGTATACATAGTCTAGTGAGATAACAGTTCTTTGTTGAAAATTTCTGAGGCAAAGTAATTTCCTATCCACTGAATTTCCTCATTATGCTTTTAATTTATTAGTAGATAAGAATTTTAACCAGTTTAAGAGCACAAAAGAGTAATCATCAATATCAACAGGAAGAATACTTTTTATGTACAATTAAACATATATAATTTTTGTATTAATCACCTCTCATGTTACAATGTGAGCATGAGTTTGCCTCTGGCGGTAGATTATATATGGCTTGTATTTTTAAATATTCACTACAAATAAGTGTCATGATCAAAAAGTCTGGTTGCGTAAATAATTAGCTCTATGTAATCCAAAGGGTTTACAAGTTCAACACACATTCCAGTCCACAAAGACAACAAATGATGAACTAGCACAAATGAAGCCAATTTTAGATAGTTATAAAAATGGTAAAGAATTTAATGGAATTCTCAGGGCAAAAAAAAAGAATTGTGATGGAGTAAGGTTCAACAAACAAGCGAAAAATTCTTCCATTACACATAACAGAAAACAGAACTACAGTAACACTCTCGGGAAGGTATTACAAAGTTCTCATCCTTAGAAAACACGTCAACAGCAAAATACACACTGCTACCTTGTTAAAACTGAACTTCACCTGTGTTTTTAGTTAGTTTTCCTAAAGAAACAAAGCTTCTGCAATTACTCTTCGTTATCCCTAATAATTTCTGCATCTATTGGGCAACTTCTACCAAATTTAAAAGAACATATCCTTCATTCATTCTCATATCATTCAAAATTAAAAACTATCATGAGGGAGGAACATCTCATGCATGACCCTACATGGGAAAGCTTGTAGGCTTCTAAAACTGTCTGTTGAAAGGGTTCAGTTAGCCATTAGTTTTTTTAATTTTTGGATCAGCTACCCTGTGATTTTAACAAGGCCATAATAGGGAAGGTTTTGCACTGTTTGCATATGCTTCTCAGAGTACACAGATTAAATAGCACGGTGAAGCAGGTAGTGAAGAACACTGAAAATAAAATGTACATATTGATAATACACATTTTGTACAAATTGATGTATACAGTGAGCAGAAACTAAAGTGACTTTTCCAATTTTAGATTTCTACAATCTTAGAAAAAAATAGTTTTACTCTTTGTAAACCTGTTCATTGGAGAACAGCTATCCAAAACAAGGACCAAAGGATCAGCTAAGTGGAATATGAGAAGCTGGCAGCATGCACTGACAGAGTAAAGGTTATCCAAGTAACTATCACTGTATTTGGCCAGTTTCTCAAAAATATGAAGAGAGGATTAATTTGTTTTGTCCTTCTTTGAAAATCTACCATTTCCACACTAATATTTCTTAAGACAACATCTAGAAGTGAGATGTCCAGAAGTGCCCAGTACACACCTAGCCTTCCTCTCACTGAAAAGGATGAGATTTTGCTATTAACTTAGAGGAAAAGAAACAACAATGAGATCTCTTAAAGAATACTGTTCTGAAAACAGCATTTTGCTCTCAGTTTTTTTCCAAAAGTGGTATTTGATTTCCAGTCTTAATTTTCAAGTTGAAGCCTTCCATTAGAAACATAAAGTAAATACATAATTCAATGACTATTTTAAGCATTCCTACAGAGAAAAGACACCTTTAACTTTTAATTGTCCTTTTTCCTAGAGTCATTCAGAGAGAGCTGTCCATTAAGTAAAAGAACAGAGGAAGTATGAAAAAGCACATAAAATCTACAATGCAATGCATATATACACGTCTTTCTATTTATAATTACATTTTTATATTAATGAAAAACAAAGCCTCGTAAAGAAAAAGTGGCCTGAACCAAGATGTCTTTTCTCCATGTATCAGCAAAGCCTATGGAAGAAAAATTTTCAAGTCTAGATTTTAAACAATGCCTCTGTTCTATCCACATTCAAGACCAACAGGCTTGCCAACTTCTTAAACACAAGTGATTTCTTTAAGATTAATTTTCTGCAACAGCAGTTCTATGCTTACCTAGAGACTAAAGAACATGGCTTCCTTCCCATCGTAACATACATGTTGCTTAAAACTGAAACTTCAACTTCTTTGCTTACCGCCGAGGCTGTCTCATTTACCCTCCCCTTACTGATGCTCATTACATTTCCAAAGCAGTGTCATCCCCCATGCAGAAGAGAAGCCTGAGATAGAGACCATTTAGGATCATCAGTGAACGTACCACAGAGGTCAGATGAGAATTCAAGAGAACAAGAATTCTGTCCTACAAATGGTAGGACAAAAACCTATTTTCTTTGCAGCCAAAACATCTGTCATTACCACCAATATTGGTTATGTAAATTCTGCAAGCAAGTCTTGGAAGACTACCAGGAACTCTCCTGCTTGTTCAACGGTTTCACAACCATTTTACACCCAGTCAAAAGGATGAGGTCTCTGTTTATTCACATTCTCTGTCTCTTCTTTCCTGTTTTGTTGATTCTGGACACAACCAGCCCTTGAAAAGAAAAATTACTTAAACTGGGTAAATCACTACAAATCACTTGGTAATTTCAGTAAGTTTAAAACATGCAGGAAAAGAAGGATTTAGTTGCTACTATAACTGATGGGAAATACTTCCGATCAGAAAAATCCCTTTACTGGGGAGCGTAATGCAAATTAAAATTTTGTTTGTGCATTAGCCTCCAACATCATCCATCCTACCTACTGAATCATAGCATTATGCACAGAGGTGGTACAGAAAAACATACACACTTGATATTCTGTATATGCACAGTTTGCATTCATATTAAATAAAACACACACAACCTGTTTAAGTCTACTGTATTCAACTTTATATCAATAATTGTCCTGGCATTTTAAAATATACACACTATACACGTTGTACTCTTAGAAGCAGGTAATGTAATTCCAAAAGACATTAGTTATTCCATGTATTATAAGCCCTTGTATTATATATTCCATGTATTATAAGCTTGCCCACCTTGGGGGGGAAAAAAAGAGAAAGCAAACTTCCTGAGCCCAGTTATCTAAAAATTTGTCCTCTTTCATTTAATTTTATCACTCAATTTGCTTGGAGAAAGATAGATCAGTTGGTGAGATTCTGTCAACCAGAATGCTAAGACAGTATGTGATTCTTCCTTTAGTTTTAACCAAATGCAGAGTAGATCCAGGAGAATCAGTCAAATCAGTGTTATACAGTAACAATTTAAGTAAGAAAAGGTTCAGATCCTGACTATGTAATTCAGACTCAGGAAAAAGTAAGTCCTTTATCAGTCCTGAGAATTTTTCTCATTTGTGTTTTCCAATTGGTGACGAATACCTAAAGTCTGTCAGCCCTCTACTCCTATCATCTGAAACAGGATTTGAAGAAGCTGGATGCCTGAATGCCTGCAAATAAATGCTTTTTACCTGCAAATACCTACCACAGACAAAAGGACAGCTCCGCTTTTATGTGGATCGAGATGGAAAGACATAATCAGAATTTGTCTCTCCTGCAACACACAGCTTTCTGCATCACCTTTTCTCCTCATGGGACTTTTCAGAGCCGTGTTTGTTAAATTATTTGTGATGGAAAAAACATAGGGGCTTCCACCTTTTCTATTAGGTATGACTGAGACCTGAAGTGACTGCAGATTTGTTTCCTCTGAAGGTGTTTAGCTTCATTTCTTGTGAAAAGGAATGTTTGTCTCTCTAGGTATTTCCCTTTCATAACTTCTGACTAATTTCATCTAAATTTGATAGAGTGTCAGCAGTTTCAATAGATAAAATTCTTGCTAGTTTTGTGGAAATCAGCAGCTAAGGAAGCATAAGAAGAGGCACAAAGTGAGTTTTCTCAGTGAAGGAAGGCAATTACACCTCAATCTTCATCCCACACTTTAGCATGTGAATGGGTTTGCACTAGCCACCCTGTCTGTTAATTCTCCAGTGATTAAGTAGGTGATATGAGAATGTTTTGTAGAGAGGTAAATTAGGATAACGGGATACATTTCAATAGAAAATCAGTCCTCGTTAGTTCAACTGTTTATGAAACAACCTGTTTTACATTTAAATTCCATGTTCAGTGTGCTCTTCAGAGCTGTGGTTTGCAGAACAAATAGTGTTTTGACATTAGAAGAGACTGAAAACTGAACCATTGAAAAAGAGGGAGAAATTCAGTCAGAATTATGACAACTCTTTTCTGATATAAACCCCAGAACATCTGTAAAGAGGTATCAGACTGCAGTCTGAAAGGCAACTAGTTGAGAGACGTCATTATGGAAGTGGAGATCTGAGCTTCCTTGCAGTCCTGAACGAATGCCATTTCAGAACATCAAGAACTCTTCAGTTCTGTTTACAGTCCAGGGTTTAAAACAGATTCCCTCATACCTTCTCAGAAGTTGACATTTACCTTACAAAAAGGAGCTTAATTACTTCAAATTAAATAACCCAACTATCCAGATAATGCCCTAAACATTTCCTTTTCTAGCAAAGTAACATTGTATCTTTCTAAGTGTAATTTTTCTAGCAGTCTCCAAAAACACCTAAAAAAATATGACCTTGAATCTTTTAGAGAATAACTTGCTCATTTGACAGTAAGGATCAAATATTTAAATGTCCCATAGTACAATAAAGCATTTTGGGCAACATGGTTTAGATGTCAATCATGGCACTCTACCTCCCTTCAATGTATTTAACTCTTCCCGATGCTGTGCCTGTTCTCTCCACACTACATTCACAGAGTACAGCATACCACTCCTCTGCCTCTATTTCAACAACCAGACAAGCCACAGCAGTACCTCCCCTCTACTTATTTTCTGAATTATAGTCACCTTTTCTAAACAGGTTATTTAGAGTTCTGAATGTATAGCACTGCAGGTAAGTATTGCACTACAGAAGTATAATGGTTTCAGCACTTCCCTATTTTGCAAAAATACCTTTCCTGGTCCTTTTTTGAGATCACACTTGCTCTCCTTCAGCAAAAAAAGCTCTCCTTTACATCACAGTCACAGTTCATAATCACCTTGCAGTTGACAGCCATTCTGTTCCTCGGTCATTTTCAAGCAATAGCATTTCGAAAATATAAAAGGGAATATTACAATTGCATGTTATGGGCATGATCTTTCACTTCATGCTGTGCATCTTATTTTTCTGTCCAGTGCTCCTGCTCTCTATTCCAAAGCTCCACATCTTCAGCAACTTTCAGTCTTCTTATTTTTCATGGTGATTTCCTTAACAAGAAAGCATTAAAATTCTTTCAAATCTGATCTTTAAGGTACTCCAGCATTATTCTCCCTCCCGTCTAGAATTCTCTTCAGCTTTACCTATTGATTCATTGCAGCCATTTCTCTTGCTTACCTTTCATTCCTTATTCTACACCTAGTTTTGTTTTACCTTGACTAGTATTTCCCCATGCAACACTGCATCAGATGTTTTACTGAAATCAAGATAAGGACTACTGCCCCTTTCTAAAACATCAGTTGTAATGCTACATAGCAGGTTAGTGTAGTAGAACCCCTCTCTAGAAAACTCATGATGCATTTAATCTCATTTGCTGTTCACTTCCATGCCCGTAAGCGTTCCTTCCCCTAAATTAATGTTCTAAACCGATGCACCAAGATGAAAATTAACAAGTTTTTAGTCAGGCAGGTTTCTCTGCCCCATTTTTAAAAAGAGACACCACAGGTACCCTTTTCCAGCTATACAAAACAACCTCTTATTTGATAAATTTGAAAAAAATCCTAACTAGCAGATCTACAATTTCATGTGCTGATTGCTTCAATATTCTGAGGTAGGGATTATCAGGTTTGTTGAGTTTCAACACATTAAGCTCTTCGGGTTTGCTTCCACCTCAGAAACGGTAATTTCCATTTCTATATATACACCATCCCAAGAGCTATCCTGCCTTCCCTACACGCCCTACATTATCATCTTTACTGAAAACAACAGAGTATTCATTTAGGTCTCAGGCCAGACACAGATTACCTTTAATCACCACCCAATCATTTCTGTATGGTGTTTTCAGTTTTCCTTTCTCATCCTCTCATTAGATTCAGAGTTACAGAGCTGTTTACTATGTGTTTTGACTTTCTAAAAGAGATCTACTCTTCTGCATTGATGACAAACCTGAGCACTGAGTGTGCTGAAGGATATTCTATAAATAGGAACAGTTTAATTTGCCAGTGGGAATCACTGAATTAATCCCAGAAAAGAGAAGAAAGTTTAAGAACTTGTGAAACTGGCACACCCTTCAACCTGAAATATAGGCTATGGAGATCTAGTGAAGAAGTAACAGAGGAGGTCCATGCAGTAGCTGTGGAGCTTTTAAATTCGCTGTATATCTTCACAAACAAAATTGTATACATGAAACTTCATATTACTAGCTTTTCACAGATTTTGTTTATTCCTTCACAGCAGTGAATATTTGAGGAAAATACTAACGTGAACTTGAATGATTTGGAAAGTAGCTGTGTTGCTGCAAGGTACAACTAAATTGCTTAACTCTCAACAGTGAGGTATGCACAGACTAGCAGTAGGCAGGTAGTTAACGTGTAACAACTGCTGATTAACAACTGGTATACATGTTTGTATCCTATGCTAAAATGCAGTAGGTATGAGGCACTTTCCCCATCAGCTGAAAAAGTAATAGGCTATTACACAGATACTCTGTTATGGACTCAGGGTAAGTGTGTGGAGAATCAACACAGGTAGCTGCCATATGGCATCTTGTTATCCATATTAACCTGCTTAAGTATCTGAATTCTCTAAATCTCCAAGAAGGTTATTCCCCCCTCCAAACCATTTCAGTAGCTCTCTGCTGGATTTAGGTAAATATGGCCTTCTTTACTGGGGAGCCCAAAACCAGGCACAGCACTGTACATGCTGTCTCACGAATACCAAATAGAGGGAAATAATCATCTACCTCATCCTGCTGGCTACACTCGTTCTAATACAACCCTGTATGTAATTGGACTTCTTTACTTCAAGGGCAAACTGTTGATGGATGTTCAATTTGTTGTCAAGCAGGGCCGCCAAGCTTTTTTCTGCAAAGCTACTTTCTATTCAGTGTGCCCCCAGCCTGTCTTCACTGCATGGGTTAATTCCACCCCAGGCACAGGGCTTTGTATTTGCCTTTCATTCTTCCCCTCTTGAATTCTTTCTTGTTTGGGGTTCAGTCTTATCTCCTGCTCCACATCCAGGTTGTGAGCCACAGATAAACATGGCAGGAATACAGAATTTCCAAGAGAGAGAGATTTGAGGTGTGACCTTTTCCTCCTTTCTCAGCTTTGTAATCAAGGAATTCTTAGTGACTACATGACTATTCCATACAAAATACACACACAGTATAACATAACTTCTTCCAAACTCTTCAGCTATCAGAACACTGCCTGTATCCACTTTTACCAACCTTACTTTTCCCTTTCAGAAGCTCTTAGGATTTATTGAAAGATAAATACTGTTCCAAGAGAAAGAAAAACAGAACCCCTCTGTCTGTCTACTATCAGTATTCCTGGCATTTTGTCTTAGTCATCCTTATTTCTTTATTTTCCCTTTATCTCCTACATGGCAACAAGTAATTTGGCCTATTGTCAGGAAGTGGAAGTAAAAAATTTGGTCCTTTACCTCAGAGTACAAATCTAGATTGGTACTGGTGCTGAAATTTCTCCTGCTTTGTTTTAAAATGGAATTGCTACATTACTTCGATTTCATAGCTAATGGGGGTGGGAGGTGTCCTATTTCTGAACATGTGCTATTTACAGAACAGTCTCATGTCAGTGCTAAAACACAGAAGGAGTGAGTCATCTGTATACTGTACATGAAAAAACTAAAATGATTGCTTCAGAACTTATAAACCCCTTGACCAGCTCTCCTATTCTAGCAATACAGCAAGAGCAGCACAGCTATGCATCACTTGGGTAAGGAGCGAACGTGAATTTTTACCCTACGAGGCATGCCATATGTAGGGCACTAACTTAAACTGGGGCAAAGAAGATTTACATAATAGCTTTATACACTAATCGTATAGTCTTCGGACCTCTACAGTTGGCAAATAAAAAACATGGTGCCCTATTTATCAGGAAAATTACTCAGGGGATCCCACAACACAAGAGAAAACCTATATAAAATAAATATAAACTTTTTTTCCCATTCTCAAAATATCCGTCACAGTCTAGAAAGTACCATTATGGAAAATTCTTTTGTCTTTCACACTGTCATCCAAATACTCTGTAGCAGACACCGCAGGAACATGCAGACTAATTTGAAGCAGTTCAAAGAAGGTAACTGGGAAGAATGGATGTACTGTCTACAGGCTTAAGTTTGCTTGTTTAAGATTACTTGTTAGGGGAGGAGAAATACTGTCAGTGAGAAATACAGCAGTGCTAATATAACCCAAATTAAGTCAATCAGGTTGAAAACAGTGCAAAATCCCCAGTAAATACTCATCACAATTATTCTAAAAACAATGCTGTAATCTCCAAGCCTGAAAAGATTGTATTTATTTATTTATCTTTAAATTGATTTGTGGGTTACTGCAGCATTGCTTGAAGAAAAAAAGCCTGCAGTATGGTACTCACTACCTCTGTCCTGATCCTCAATAACTCTTCATTTCAGTTACAGGCATCCCTGAAAAAGGTGTTCTCAGTTACACCAGACAGCATAGCAGACTAAGGTTGGAAAAAGAGATCCAACAAGATAAGAACACCTAACTTTCTTGCTTGGAGACTCTCTTGGCATTGAACATTGCTGTATTGATCTCTTCCCAAAGACATTTATAGCATTGAAGGCAAAAGCTAAAATTTAACAGGATCCTATCACTATTTACTATCACAATCAACTTACATGATACTTGGCAAAACACTCAATAGATGTGACCTCTGTCCGAGCAAATTTAAAATATGCAATAAAATGAGAGAATATGAATTAGGTATTCAATACAGTACACACAGTGAAACTGAGAGATTTTAGTTTAATGTATGTAACATTATTGTTTTATTTCATGCACCCAGTGACAGGGAGTTGCAGAGGATGTTTATTTTAAGGAATAATTCAGTCAAGAGAAACAGGTTACTGTTTGGAATATGTAATAAGTGAGAACAGCATTCTGATCCCTTAGGAGAGAAATTCTAAGCACAATGGTCAGCATCGAAAAAAAGGATAATAAGCAAGAAGAACCTACAAAAAGGCTGTAATGCAGGGAGGGAGAGAAGAATGGAGACTAAAGCTACAGGCAAAACTCCTAGCAGCATCCCGGCATATTGCTGTCAGATGTCTTGATGACTGTTGGGTAGCTCTGAGCATGGACAACAGATAGCTCATTAATCAAGGTATTTCAGCACATGAATAGTTGTTCTTTTTACATGAGTTGGACTATTCAGGGACTTGGAAGTAAGCATAAAATAAATTATATATGAATGAGTTGGAAACCAATCAGATGACATCACAAGTGCTTCTTCAACTGAGACAACACAGCTCCCCTGCACGGATACCCACCCAAAGAAAAAGTAAGAGGCTGTTCAAAAGTCTTGCAGGAATCAGATGGTTATGCTTTACTCAGGTAAAGACCTTCCTACCCTTATCTACATCACTGGTGATTTCAGATTAGATTACTGTGAGCCACAATTTACAGAATCATAACTTAAATCTTCATGATCTAATTTCTAGCTATACAACCAGATCATAACTATGTGACCCCTATACCCCAGTCATGCACTGTGTCAGTGGGAAAGCTATGACTGCAACAGCCAAGATGTGGATAGTGACAGGCATGACACCATTTAATCCCCATTACTTCTTATACAATGCTGCTGTGTTGGCAGGTCTTGTGCCAAGTAGCTGCCCACATATAGAGAGAGTCGTTTGGCTTTCAAGCCCTAGAGTCACTGTCCATCTTCTCTGAGGAAAACGTGGAAGGATGAATAAAACCACGATATAGGCCAGCTCTGGCCCATGAGCTGCCATTTGGAACAAGCTGGTGCAAATAAGAGTCACAGATGAGATGGAAAATTTACCACTAAGTATTTTTAGCATGTTTCTCCTGCCTGCTTGCTGATGTTAGAAAAAAAGTTCTAGACAATCAAACCTCTGCTTATTCTAAAGAGCACTTCACCACACAAAACAGGTTGCATATGCAGGTTGATCACCCTAAGGGGATTTTCTTTATCACCCTTTGGGATTTTCCTTCCTGATTTCCCACATCTTGCTGCCAGAAAGCTCACTTTTGTTCTATCACAACCCGCAGAGCAGACACTTTTGAGCTAGTTTGTGCAAAGATGAGACTCTTATGAAGGCTAAATTGGGCTCTTAAATCCAATACCTCAACAATCTTTAGTTGGAGGCAGCTACTGACTGGATTTGGGTGGCCTGTACTTATGCTTCATGGAATAAAAGAGAGAAAAAAAGGTATCTAATCCAAAATCTATATCTTTAAAATATTCTGTATTTATTTTTTATTTAGAAATTCATGACATCCAAGTCATGAAGTGCTACTCACTAGTGTGCACAGAAATGAAGCCCTCCAAAGTGCAGAAACCTAAACTAAAGCTCAGTGAAAGATGACAGAACATGTGAAAACTTATTTTCCCTTTTTTCATTATTTTATTATATCATAGCCCTTCTTTCCAAATTTAGGCACATACACAGACCTCAACAAGCACTAACTCCATGTCAATGTCTGTCATCTCTTTGTTACTCACAAAGAAAAAATGAAAATGTACTGTACTTTCTACTCCACTTTTTACTGTGGAAAAAGTATGCTTTTATTAAGACTCACATTTCATCATAGAATCACAGAACAGCCCAGGTTGGAAGGGACCTTAAAAGATCAGCTGGTCCAAACCTTCATGGGAAAGGGAACCTAGAAAAGATTATCTAGCATCCTGTCCAGTCATTGCATGTAGCTAAAACAGTCACATATCTGAAACATTTTAAGAACTGTCACCTAGTAAGAACAATGAAAAGCAAAACATATTTTTCTGAAAATTTATAAGTAAATGAGAACATGGAGCAATATTTAATATGTTCCCCTTCTGTCATTATCTTATGCGTTACTGATAATGCTATAATGGATTCAATAATATTTACAAATCAGTTAGAGATTTTAGAAACTAGTGCAGGATAAACTTAAATATCAAAACATATTACTAGATAAATTAAGAGAAACGAGAAATCCCTGTGACTAGCTTTTTGGTTAAAAATCAATCCCCATTATAAAAGAATTTGAGTAATGTGATAAATGTGGATAAAATGTGCTATATTGACTATCCTCATTAAAAACACAAACAGCAGTTCCAATAAACAGCAACAGTAGTAATTGGCTGGATGGTTTTAAACCAATTAAGAGCATATCAGAAAATCCCCCTGAATGGAATGTAGGGCTCCTGGATCTGGAATCTGGCAGGGATGCTCATTCCATGAGAGAAAGTAAAACTGCCTTCTCTTGCTAAATGCAGTATGACAGAATTGGTGATAAATAAGTAAGCTCTGTTTTGCAAATTATCGAATGCAAAGCAAAGTACTGTGGGCATGACCCGCAGTGGTTTACATCCCACTTCACTGACTATGTTGATTACCATTTTATGAGCGCAGACAAGTCCTTTACTTGTCCACATTTTTTTTTTCTCAGAATAATTCTGCTCCTCACTCCATGATATAGCTGAGCTTCTAGTCACTGTTCTGCATAATAGTCTCTTTTATTAGCTTTTTGCTGTTTAGTTTTGCAGCTACTCAGGCAGCAGGACGTTCTAGAGATTGCTATTTATCCCAAGGTTAAAATAACCTGTATTAGGAAAACTGAAAAACTTCCCCAGAAATCCTGGATGAACTCAATGCGCAAAGCAAATATAACCAAGTATCAAGTTGAGTAAGGAAGACCTTACACAGCTCAGCCAATTATCTACCCACCTTACCCACAGTCATGTAGCTTCCCAGAATCGGTTTCTATCCTGAAATACAATTTTCCACACAGAAAATCATCCAGGCATAAGATAAAATTTCTATTTTTCCCATTTGTCCAACTGTTATAGAAAGTCTTAAGATGCCCAAATACTAATTTCTCTGTTCATCTCTCTTACTATTAAGATTGGGGTTTTTCTTGTGTAAGTAAACAAGGAACAAGCTAAAGAATTCTCCTCTTTCCTTTCTCCTTTTTTTTTCCTCATTGAAAAAAAATTAAAATAATGAATAGTTAACCATGGGAGAATTATACTGCCACCTGACTAACCGAGGGCCCTCCTGAGCACATGCAACATTCTCATGCTGGTAACACAGAGAGAAAAAATGTGCATTCCCCATGACAAGTGCCTAGGAGACAGGAATGCTGTTGTTTAACTCCTTCAAAGGCAAGGATACTAGAAACATGCATGAAGCTGCCCTGCTAACCATACACTCCTGGGCATAATTAGTCAACCAGAACCTTTCCCTTGGGAATGACAAACAAGAAGAGAACATGATCACTGCATAAAATAGAAATGAATATTCATGTCAGTAAAATAAGGAAATAACAACCTTCCTGACCTGCCGGGCATTTTTTTTTTTTCTGCAACGTAACAGATAAGTGTAAGAAATAGATGTGCAAGGATGAACACGTGATGATGCACCTGTTTTCTTTCACAACTACAGAAGTTCACTTGGGGTGGGATACAGGAAAGATCTTAAACAATTAAAAAAAAAACCAAAAAAACTTTCCATTTCCACAGCTCTTTTACAGGTTTTGAAGCTCAGAGTAGTTTCCTGCCTAGGGTCATGAATAATACAGGGTTAAAATACGGAAAATTAAACACATTCCTGATAAACGGTAATTAGTGCTTGGCCACCCCATAAGCTGGCCTAACTTGTCATACCTCAAGCTGTCCCTAATTTTCGAGTAATTCCTATTATAGTCAGACCCCTGTAATAGACAAATACAAACACAATGCCACTCAGTATTCAGTTCCTGTACATTTAAAACTGAACAGCTCCTGCCAGCAGAAACTTTCAAAGATTTTTTTAAGCAGAAGCAAGCGGCTCTGAGGACAGCCTACAAGGTCTAGCAGGCCTAAGAGTTTCGTCAGTGGCAGCTAGTTAAAAGGCATGCTAAGAATCACTGAATTCATTACTGCCCATTAAGGTACCTTCTAGGTTTATCAGCCAGGAAGAAGAGAAAAATACTTTTTTCTGAAAAATGAAAATACTTTTTTCCTTACAGTAAAATACTCAAGTAATTGGCTTAACGCTCAATCTCAGTTTTTAGAAGTATTTATATGCAACAAAGGCGGTGAAGGCCCTGGAGAAGAAGTCTTACGAGGAGCAGCTGAGAGAGCTGGGGTTGTTTAGCCTGGAGAAGAGGAGGCTGAGGGGAGACCTTATTGCACCCTACAACTACCTGAAAGGAGGTTGTGGAGAGGAGGGTGATGGCCTCTTCTCCCAGGTGACAGGGGACAGGACAAGAGGGAAGGGCCTCAAGCTCCACCAGGGGAGGTTCAGGCTTGACATCAGGAAAAAATGATTTCATGGAGAGGATCATTGGGCACTGGCAGAGGCTGCCCAGGGAGGTGGTTGAGTCACCTTCCCTGGAGGTGTTTAAGGGACAGGTGGATGAGGCGCTGAGGGTCATGGTTTAGTGTTTGATAGGGATGGTTGGACTCAATGATCCAGTGGGTCCTTTCCAACCTGGTGATTCTGTGATTCTATGATATAATTCTAAAGGTATCATGAAAGTGTAACTCATGTTTCCGATAAGAACTCAGAACTAGCCTACTTTAAAAGCAAGCGAACAAACCTACATGACACTGTAAGTTATGGCTCAATATTTTAATTTTTTTATTTTTTAAGTAACTGGTGCTGGTACTGATACTTGTGTAAATAATTGATACTTAGTTAAGTATATGAGCTTCAGAAAAGAAGCTCACATGTGAAGAAAGAAAAAAAAACTTGAAAAGGTCACATTGAATGGAAGATAGATTTGATGCTTCTGCATTCTGACAGAAGATGAAAAAAATGAGCCTTTTTGTCCAGTAGCCCAGTGCATTCATGAAGGATGCTGGAGACACTCACAGATCACTTCTTCAGTTGAAGCAATCTGACCATTTGGCTTCTGTTGCACACACCTTAATATACCAGAGCATCCCATGTTGATGGGGATGTTTATTTTGCATATGTAGTACAACTTCCACTCAAATGGGAAAGAAAACTGAGGCATTCAACTTCATAAAAGAGCAAAACAGCCCATGAGGAAATCCTTCTACCCTTCTTGGTACAGCAAAGAGAAGCAATCCGTTCTGCAACAGCTAACACACTAATACTGGTTGCTATCTTAAATCAGTTTAAGGTAATCTAAAACTGAACCATCACCGAGAACTGCATTGTTGCCTTCCTTCTTGCTGCATATTACCTATTTCCGCAAATCTTCTGTGAATGGAAACAAGGCTGCCGGTTTGGAGTTCGGCACAGTACACTTCAAAGGAAAGTGACATGACAGAGATGCATAGCCCTATTCAACTGACAAAGTTGCACCCAAAGTTGCTGCCATCAAATGCCAACAAACCGCTGCCTCAGTCACCAACTGAGGAATCTGAGCCTCGGTCAACTGAGACTGAAGAAAAATAGGTCAAAATTCCTTGTCGCACTTACCCACCATCTACTAGGATACTATGAAAATCTTCCACAAACAGAAGAATATAGATTTTCAGAAATACTATCCATAAATCAGCACTGAAGTCTCAAATATAAGTAGTTATTTCTGTTACCAATTTTATTCTTTCCTTTTGACAAAGTTATTTTTCTCACTTGTAATAAAAATTGAAATTAACTCAGCCCAATTTTATATACTTCCTCATTCATGCTTTACCAAAATGATTATATCAACCACAGAACAATAAATGTCTACTTGCTTCTGTGAGTGATGTTGGTCTAGAATTCACATTTGTTAAATATGCCAGCAGAAAGAGCATAAATTCTGTGTGGATGCTACAGTAAGCTTTATTTTATGTGATTCAGTAATGATATTTTTCAACAAGTGAGCAGCAGTAAAGAAAAACAGATACATACACACACAAACACATTATATATATACACCCACAAGCACACACAAACATGCACACACTATATGGAATCCAAACAATATTCTACTTCAGTTAATAACAACTAGGTTAGTACAGCTACTGAGACTATTTAACTAGGAAATCTAATAGTGTTACCTCTAAACTAGCTGAACATAAGAAAAATCCATGAGAGCTGCATCAAGAGCTTAAATAATACAGAACAAGAGAGGTCTACAGATCACATATTTTTCTCAAAAAAAGTCTATACATGCCAGAAGGAGGGACAGTGATTTTCCAGTTTAAAAGTGTCTTCTATTTGCCCTTCTCAATGCCTCTTTCTTCCTGTTTTTGTTTGCTGCCAGGTCAAGTCACTTTTTCATGCTCTTCTTTCCCCCTTGCATTATATATATTATTTTCTTTATATGATATCCCCCAGACTCTCCAAGATTACATCCACAAGTCTGCCAGAAGTAGTTAATAAGCAACTTAATGAGCTTTTTCTCACTTCTGGGAAGGGACAAAACTTAACTTATTCCTGAGGTTTGACCAGAACAGAAACATCCTGAATCCAGATGCCACTTTATTCCTTCCTCCCCACTGCCCCCAGCTTCAGCCTCTCTCTTCCTCAAGCATGGGCCCTGAATCAGAGATCTCCTCCCTGGTAGCATTAAGAAGAGCTACAATTGAAACACGAAAGTACCTACACTTCAAAGGTCACACTGCTATTTGACATCTCCACTGCTGCACTTGGAGAAACATTTATATTATTCTTAAGTCTCCTAGGTGGTTCAACCCTGACCCTCAGTTTCTACAAATGATACAAACGCTGCACAAAACGACTAAGTGAAAATCTATACTTGTATTGAGAAGTAACCATTAGCATTTCCCACAGCAAAGAAAAGCTTAAAATTCGAATCTTAAAAGATTAAGAAAAGAAGGCAAATAAAAAAGTCTTCCACTTTTTCATTGTCATACTTCCACATTTTCATGTTTTTTTTCTGGAGTATTTCTGTATTTTACATTGACTAACTTGTCAGCTCAACAAACTTGTTCTAGAACTAATTAGGGAAAAAGTATAAAACTATTAATATCACTTTTACAGTAATTTTCTGGGATCGTCTTCAGTTTGCAATGTTTGTTCTCCACATTTCTTACTGTAGATTTACACATTCTTAAATGAGATTATTGCTTAACAGTTCTCCTAGACTTTCTAGAAACAAACCAAATACCAGATTTCCCACACTTCCTATGTTACAATATGTCTTCCATCAGGTCAGTGTATGCTAAATAGTTGCCATCTTAAAGAAATACCCACAAGTCCTTGAAACTAAATGCTAGATAACTACGTCTTTGATCCTGGCAAGACATTTTCAAATGCTTACCTTCACCATCTAGAGTCATCCATTCTCTAGAGTAGTCCTTTCTTCACAAAATTACTTGCTTTACTGAAGTGAATGCATGGTTTATGAGTTTGCAGAACTACAGCCTAAGTGAAGAGGAACTGCATTCTGAATATTTTTGTTATCTCAGAGTTGCAGCTCTTGCAATTACTACAAGTTGCCTGATATTTGTTTTTCTTCTTCCAAATCACAAGAGCTTTAAGAGCTTGAAGAATTGAACCATAACAGCTCAAAACCTCTGATGTAAATAAGAAGAATCTATTTAAAAATTCTATGGTTTTTTTTAGCAACCTTCTGATTTTAAAATTGACACCGGAGTGTGCTGCAGGGACTGAACTAATTTCTCAGTTTGCACACGGATTCTGAGATCAGCTGGGGAACTTCCATAAAGTGTAGTATTTAATATTTTCCCTAGCCATCATTAACCCCTTAAATAAATAAAACATTACAAAACCTTAAATAGAATTTCTTAGCACAATGGGAAATTGTGTTTCTTTTTTTCAATTAAAAAATAGGAAAAAATATACCTGCTGGAACAGGAGCAAAAGCAATCATGGTCTGCAGTAGTATTTGTTCAAACGTTACCTCTTCCAATAAAAAATTAAAGCATATATTCCCCTACATTACATTATTTTACACTCCCATGATCAACTAATACAGACAAAATACTGAACTTGACACTCCTACAGCTCATTGGGCATGTGGAAAAAAATAACTGCTCTCGAGACCACAAGGAATTCTAACAGCTCTTTTAGACTTTGAGAGGTGGAACCCTCCATTGAAGTAATAAACATACAGATATCTCATTGGAAATTAGCACACTTGTCAAATTAAATATTCAATAACAAAATAGGAAACATCACATGCAGTCAATCAAGACTTTTTTGTCCAGTGTTCTGTGACCAGCCAAGTCTAGCAACATTCAGCAAGAGTATGAACACACTTGAGACAAACTTTTCCAAGGCCTCCTATCAGTCTTGAAACAGGGAAGAGAACTCAGATTAACATTAATCACAGCTATTCAGAATTTAGCTTTCTTTGAGGCTGCAATTGCTAACACTCCAACAAAAACTTAAATATTGACAGGGAACTACTCAAAACAGATTTATGAAGACAGATGATGAGATATTAGCGATGAATGACAATTTCAGAGCCTAGTTTTTGCCCATTCTGCATTAACAATCCCAAGAAGAGTGGCACCAATTCAAGTTCCCAGGGATCACAGGAATAAATAGAAATGCATATCATATTTTAGGTGGGAAAACAAAAATGGACCAAGAAAACTGATCTCTTCTGCAGGCATTTCTTTTCCATACTACTTTCAGCTTTTAGACAAGCTCCCCTGGAGCCCAGAGACAGGATACATCCAAAAGCCATAAGCTTTCCCATCACTGTAGATCCCTTCAGTGCTCCATGAAAAGATTTAAAGTCTGGACAATTTTTTTCCCTCCTTTTTCCCCACAGTCTCCCATGCACACAGTCCTGCTGAATCCTCTGTATTTGAAACAGATTTATAATCTCCCTTGTGAATTCCCCTGCGATAGGAAGAAGAAAAAAAGCCATTCTATGAATCTTTAACTGAGTATTGCTATGGCAACAAACATAATTCAGAACTTTTAAAATATTTTCTAACGGAAAGTATTTACACGGACAAGTTAGTACATGACTTTAAAACACTCAGAAATGTGTAATCAATCAGGAGGGATTACTGCCTAAAAAAAAAAAGACAAAATGCATTTCAAATATAACATTAAAAGGTTTAAACCACTATTGTTTGACCTAGTACTTAGATAGGACAGTGACGATTATAGAAATGCTTGCTTGACCAGGTAAATGAATGAGCATGGCTTTGGGCACTGAAGTATAAAAATTTCTACAATGATCAGGTAATGAATTAAAATGGAAGAGCTGTAAAATGGCTCTTTCTCTGGTTTGATCTTCCATAGTGTTTACAATTACACTTTACTGCAAGTTTCAGTGGCACAGAAACTCCTCATTAACCTTCTTAACTGACAGATTAAGATGGTTTTCTAGGAAAAGCAATGGGCTGTGACTCAAGAGATATGAGTTCTATCTATAGCTCTGGGTCAAGACCTATACAATTTGGTCAAATCGCAATTGTTTCATTTTCCCATCTATATAATGAGATAATATGGCCTTTCTCCAATTCTTGGTCCAACTTTCCTTTTTATTAGGTCATAAAATTTTCCAGGCAAGAAATGTTTTTATGACATGGTTGTGGAAGGACAGTGCACAGATTTCAGTCAGGATTCCTGTCTACTGTGATCAGCAGGTTTCAAACTGTGTATCAGAGTTAAAAGACTGGTAGTAAACTACAGTGTTGACTGTGGCCCTAATGATCAAAGAGTCTATGGCTGCAGTACCACCATATCTAAACATTATTTGGAAATGGAATTGAGAAGAAAAGGTGACAACACATAATCACAATTGGTTTTGATCAACAAGCTTCACTGGTGGTACAGAGAGCACAGTGACCACCTGTCTGCAAACTGCTCATGATAGGTGGAGCTGAGAAGCAAGCTGTGCTATTACTGTTTTTTTCTACTCTCCCCCTCCTTTCCTTTCTATTTTCAGAAAAGCTGAGTCTAAAAATAAGGTGATCCGCACGTAGCACAGCACTGCTTATACAGGATTTAGTTTAGAGGGACTCTGCCTCGCAAACAAAAATGTTCTGAGAAACTCCTTATTACAGTTACCACAAGTTGAGTTCATAGACTTGAGATCACCTGTTTTCCTACTGAATATTTTAAACATTACTCTATATATTACTGTTTCTGATTCAACTATGTAATTATCTTAGAAGATGCAAAAGCTGATCTTTCAACACTCATTGTAACATTATAAAGGACAACTCAAATAAATAAAACCAGATATCAAGATCTACATGTGATAAAATGAAATTCATGCCCTTTCTTTAACCTAGCAAGGCAATTCAAGTACTAACAACTGTATCAGCAGATGAAGGGAATGCAGTGCTTTGAAGAGTGTGAAGTATAGAGACTCTAAGTTCAATTAACAGTATATGGAAGGTGGAATGTTACCAGTGCATCCAATTGGCTTACTGTAGCATCCTCTACAAATTTAGTTAAAATTCACACCAAGAAATAGCCCAAAGAATAATATCTGTTGAAGCAACCCATTGTACGATCAGCATGTATTTTCTTGAACTATCAAATTAATTACATTTCTATCACTAATCTAACAAAATCGAAAACTGAAACATGCCCAATGCTTTAATTGCAGCAAGTTTGTGACTCATTCTGACCCAGATTTGCAGCACTGGGCACTTGCTCAGTTGCACTTATCTGACAACACTGCTTGTTATCGTGGTCACTGATAGTCTTCCTTTTCACAACTAACACAGTAAGCAATGTTTAAAATAACACCACTTTAAAATGGCATAAATAATAACTATTAAAAATCATAGTGGGAAAAATTTTCTGGACTCCAGAAATCTGCTTTTAAAAGAAAATAATTCTCTTGTGTTACAACAACTGCTGAGAAATGGATTTTTTTTTAAAAGCCCGTTTACATAGGACACACGCAAATACATTTTTTTTTTTACTTCCTCTGCAGCTGCGGCTAAGAAACTATTCCCAGATCTTTGCTGAGATAGTTGGTGATTATCACGTGCAAATTAAAGAAATAAACATAAACACACTGTATGCTACATCAAGATCTATTCCTGATAAAACCTTTGTGGGTCAGAAACATAGTCAAATGAAAAAAGAAAAAGACACAGTCTGAACTAAAAAAAGTGGGAGAAGTTATTTTACAGTATTGAAAAAGCGTTACAAATGAAGCCTAGTAAAGACAGTGCCAACTAGACATTACCGCCACTGTTCGTGGTTCTCTTGTCAATTCTACATGATTAGCATTCATCACTGTAGAGTTTTGGCGTTCAGCATCTCATCGCTTTTATTTAAGAAAACTTAGCAAAAAATGAGCCCACATTTTATAATTTTATGCAAGCCTGGATCTAAATTTCTAATTTGACCTCACTGTATGAAGAGAAAGAATATTCTCTATCTTTTTTATTTAAAAATAAAACCAACCACCAGTTTAAGAGCACGTAAGAGCAAAGAATCCTTGACTAAGCACTGTTATGTTTAGCACTTGAAAAGAATAAACAGAAATTAAAAAATAATAACAACAAAAGAGACTCCCAAACACTTCCTCCCCCTCCTGAAAGCACAACTTTCTAAGGGTTCATCTGACAAATTCAGTGTATGAGATGCAAATACTGAACAGTGGCTTTTTTTTGGAAAATATTTACCAATAAAGCACATACATATACTGCCCTTGATATCACCACAACAATCTAGTTTAGAATTACTGCAGAATAAAAAGCCCACATTGAAAAAAAAAAGGTATAACAATAAAAACCACAAATGCAGCATTTGCAAATAAGGAGCCTGTGCTGCTCTTCCCCATTTCTTCCATAAAGGACATCTTCAGCCCTAGAGCAGTCAGGTATTGTGTGGGCTGCATATCATACTTCTGTAAATGTATCAAACACAAGACTGTTTCCTTTTGTGCTTCAAAGAATCTCTCATGCTCATATTGTTTATTTTAAAGCATGTGGCTGGACTTATAAAGAAAATTAAGAAGATTGTTACCCGACAGGAACATCTACTTTGGAGTAAGTTTTACTTTGCATTTCCATCTAGCCTTTCACCATCCATTTTTACCCTGGGAAGTTCATGAGGAAAGGTCAGTGAGCATGAGAGCAAATTTAGTATTCTCAGTTGAGCACCACACTAAAGGCAAAATTGACAGATGCAAGAAGATAAAGGGTAACTCATTTTCACTTGGTTAACTTCCGTGGACAAGGGCTGGTATAGGGTACAGAAGAAACCATAACTTTCCTCAGTGCCCATCAGACAGACATTCAAGAATCAATGCTAGCAGTAAATAGAAGACATACAGTAAGAATGGCTTGTCTACCTGGAGACATTCAGAAAAATTAAACCATGTTAACTACATATGCAGAATTCAAGTATATTAGCTAGACTACATTTAGAGGCTGTGTGAACACCCTTGCTCAGAATCAAGAGAGCTCTATTTGGTTTGATGTAATTCAATTGGGAAGAGAAAGCATCCACATGAAAGATTTAATCAAGTTTAACTAACTCCTTTTAAACTCATGCGTTTAAAAATACATCTCCTTTTTCCAGTGTCTCATGTATGTAATCCTTGACTTTATATACAGAATTCTTACAGAAGCCTCAGCTCAAGGGGATACTTTTTAGTTATATTCATGTGCTGGAGTTCTTATTTATAGCCCCCAGAATAAAACCCAGAAAGTAATCAACTGTTCTCACTCACTGCTTGGAAATTAAAACAAATTGCAGTCCACTATATGAACCCTCTCAAGTGAGTATCTAATTGTAAGGGAGAGACAGATTTGATGCTCATAAGCTAATTGCCTAACCTTTATTGCTCACTGCGCCTGGACATGGAATTGGAACTCATGGAATGGGAGTAAAATTCACAGCCAGTCACTATGCTTAGCTAAAGAACACCAGCAACGTTTGCAACTCCAGAAGGAAAAAAAACAAAACACCTGCACCAAAAAAATCTCCATGTGGGTTGCAACAGTCCTCAACTGTTTTGCAAACAGACGCAACATGCTTGTAGCAAAGTGACTGATGTACATTTGGTACATGCATGTTGAGGTTTTAATGGCCAACTACACATGAACCAGGACCCCTGGACTAGTCAGTGCCATCACTGCTGAAACCTACAGACTGCACACTGTCAGTTCCTACACCAGCTAGGTTAAATCTAGTTTTGTTTATTCACAGAAGCTGTGATCACACCTCCTAACTGTAGCTTACTTCTGCCATGGCTTTGCGTAACTTCACTCACGCAATTACTTGTACATGGTTTAGATGCTATAAGGCTCTGCCCGGCAATTTTCACATGCAGCCAGAAGAGCCAAATTCTGTTCTCATATGTTGGCTTGGATGTGAAAGACTGGAAACATGCACTTTCTAAAATTCTATATATTTACGTATGCACGGGTGTTTGCAAGCATATGCACATAATTAAAGCCATGGCATCACAGTGGTGCCTTCAGTTGTATCTTTTTTTCTCACAGAGAGATTTCAAGCCTCACAATATGGAGTCTAGATGACAAATGAACCCTGTATTTCTCTCAAATATAACTTACGGCTTCAAGACTCCAGTTATTGGCGGGGAGGGCAAAGAAGTGAGTTCAATCAAATTTGCCTCCCAACAACTTTGATTTTTCTTCCTCTGTGTTAATCTAAAGGACAAGGTAATTCTTTCAACTATACTTAATTTCCAAATACCAGAATGGCAGTTACCTATTTGATTGTTAATTATCCACTTTCATTATTTTAAAGAATTTCTATTTTAATGATTTATCCTATTTTTTAATTAGATTCAGTAGTTTAAAAAAAAAATCTCATCTATGAAACACCACAATTTTATTTTAAGCTTAAACAGGGGGGAATTTTCAAAGGCATAGACATAAATCAAGAATTCAATTCCTACTAAAAGTTACTGGGAATTAGTCTCCTGTTTGAGCAGTAATCTATTTCAGACAGCATTAGTCTAGGCACTAAGGTTCATACTTGGATCACTGACTGCACTTGGTGACTTAGTTGTCATTACTGCTCTAGCATGTCTCTTGAAGAAAGGGTTCAGGCACTGGCTATCCAATATGATCAGGTCATGGCTTAAGCAATCAAGAGAAGCAAACACATCTCCCTAGCTTAAACACAGATCTTCTGCTTGGGCACACACGGCAAAGAAACACGGGGTTCTAGAAGCCCAAGCTTCCTCCACACATGGCAAAGAAACATGGGCTTCTAGAACTGGTTGAGACAATCTTTGTTGCACAAGGAGACACATATGAATTTGACTTGTTTAAGGTATGCATATTCTGACATTATTTCAAAAGATTCCTTCCCATCTAAACTTGGTTTTGGAGATTCTGGTAAGAGATAACTCCTGTAACTTTTGAGCATGTAAAATGTAGGCTGAAAACTCCCTCAAAACCCACACAACCCTAGTAGCATCCTGTTATAAATATTTAATAAAATTGTAGTATTCACATGCATCCCTAAAAGAGCTGACATTATTAAGGGTGTATCACTCAGTTCCTGTGCACGTCAACTTTCCTTCTTCAAAAACTTGTCCATGGCTGACAAAAGGCAGTTAAATTTATCTGTTCTCTTCCTGTTGCACTAAGTGCAGACCTTCAGGATATTATCAGAATAAGAACAGATTTCTCCCTCCTCCTCAGCCATTTCCAGCCTTCTATAATGAAGACATCTTTTGGTGAGGGGGAAGGGAAAGCTCATGGGGCAACCTGGATTCGTTGACAAAGATTTAATAGTAGTATCCATTTGGAACAAACCACAATAGGCTAAGGAACAGTAATAGAGTACAGTAGGCAAAACACAATACATGACCATTTATGAAGGCACACAATTATTCCGAGGTACAGAACAACCATTTTGCTAGGCATTTTTCCAAATCCTGAGAGTACGACAGAACTACTGACAACATTTTCCTCCTCTAGGAATCAATGGAGTAGGTCAAAATGAGGCAATCTACTTGCCTCAATTACAATACCAAGGCATATGACTAAATGATAAAACTCACCAAGATGTAGCAGAGCCATCACAGGTCAGAAAAACAAATAACTTTTTTTTTTTTTGTGGTGCCTACGTCATGGTAAAATGAAATACTAATATAATTCCTAACCATTTCTGGCTGCACAAGACAGAGTTAAGCTTCATCACTGAAAACACTCCGATGCCCTCCTGCAGCAAGGAACAAACACAGAATCTTCAAGTTAATGAAGAATTGCAAATATATGACTGATCATCTGCAGACAATCATATTTGATAGATATGTCTAAGAAGAAATTTTGTGCTGTGAGAAAATTCTTTGGTGTTACAAACCATCTATATAAATAATTTCCCCTCTAAGAAATTGTGGTAAACCGCTTCTACAGCACATGCATACTGCAGCTACATATATAACCAAAGGACGAAGCACAGATAAGGTTGCCAGCTTCAAAGAAAAGAGAGCAGAAATGGAAGCTTACTCACAAGTCACACATACTGGAGGTGTGAGGTAGGAGGGAAAAATAACAGTTCATCTTGAAAACAAGGATTACCGCACATTCCCAAAACTAATTTAACAGTGAATATATAAAAAAAAAAATAATAAATATATATATATAAAGAGAGCATCCAGAAAGTTGTCTTTGATCTTAATAAAAAGGTTACATCACGTACTGCTGAGACAGGCAAGCTAGAAAGGCACATCAAAATTTTCCACATAAAGAGATCAGGAGAAATAGTTTCAGTGACTAAAAGAACTTTGCAGTACACCGTCAGTACAATGAATATCTAATAACAGCTATAACCCTGTCAGTTCCCAGCCAGGAAAACTGATTTTGGCAAAATCTCTAAACTAGTCTAAACTAAAAGCATTTTTTAAAAAACTTTCAGTACTGGGAAACATTCTAGAAAGTTGGATTATAATATCACTTTCTTTAAAACAATTGTGTATTATGGATTTGACAGGCTCTGTCAGTAACAAATACACTCTCCCACTCACCAACTGTGGATAAGAAATTTTGCAAGGCAAATGGACACAAGATTTATTGCCTTTTGCAAATCTTAAACTTTCATTTGCATACATATCTACATACATCATAAGCCTACAAAGATACTTTAAGCCTTGCTGTAAGACTGTCACTTCCTGAAGCTAGAAAGGCAGACTGAGACAGCGGAAAGAAAGAGGTGTGAGGGGTTTTTTTGCTTATTGAAGCAGCTTTAGTTTTGCCTTTTCAAATCAGATACAGGCCTACAACTTTCACAAAGCTTCAGCTCTGCTTTTTATCTCCTGAATTACAGTGTTTAACTAAACGGCCACCAGTACTTGATGAAGTTTCCACTTCCTAAGGGAATTTGGCTGGCTGAAGGACAGAACTTTAAAACTCACATCAGACATAAAAGGGATGAAAGAACCTACCCCACGGTACTCTGTGAAAGGTGTTACAGAAATATCTCCCACTGCATCAATATTTCATGTCTCCTGGCCCCAGAGAGATAGGAGGTTGCACAGCATCCCCTCACAGTGGAAAAAATACTTTTTTTTTGTTGTTGTTAAAACAAAATGAACACTACTTTAAGAACCCATTATAAAATCACGAAGCTTCTCACAATTATTTCCTTAGCTTCCCATGCTTTAACACCTCCATTAATCATACAGTACCAGTTAAATCCTTCCTTTAGATGTCACATATAGCTCTAAGATTAGCAATTATTTCTGTTCCTGCTTGCTTTATTATAAAGCTTCACAGAGTGTGGCGTATACAGGTTAATGCTTTTCACTTCAGCTTAGCTGACCAAATACTGAATCTTTTAAAACCATTCTACTGACAAACATCACTTCAATGGCACAGGTGCTAAGTTCCTTATTTTTCCTTTTAGGCTTCTGTAGAACTAGTTTCTATACTACGAATACTGGCAACTTTGCTTTGTCTAGTAATTGAAATACTAAAACATCTCACTTGGTTTCCTCTAAAGCACGAGCAAGTTTTAGTGCTCATAAAAGAGGCAGTAGTGCTGAAAAATCTAAGTACATTGTGAAAAGACATCTGGCCAATTTCCTCACACACATCTTAAAACATCATAGGGAACTTTCACTTCCCAACAACAACGAAGTCCACCTTCTTAGAGAACTGACAGATGTCCCGTAGCTGGCAGCACTTTCCTCTTCCTCATTCCAAGAATTATCTTCTTCAACTTGTAGTACTGTAAGCCTAAATCTTTGTTCTCACAGAGTCTTTACACACTCTGCCAGCACATACTACTGAATGCAATTCCCCCAAATTTTTAAAAGGGATCCTAACACATAAAGATGTTACATGAGTTCAATATCTCCTTTCTTGCTTCTCTGTTTCATTTTCCACACTAAGTCTTGCACCCCCTCCCCTGTTTATCAGTACTGGCAGAGAAAGGCAACCATGGTTCCAGCCGCCTGCAACTTAATAAAGGTCATTAGGCAAAAGCACGTCTTTCCATTGCTGCAAAGAGAATAATTAATCACAGAAACAGAACATTCAAGAAAGCACTGCTCGGAAGGGGAGAAAATTAAGGAAGGGAAGAGAAAGAGGCCTATAAAATACAACAGAGGAAAAGTAAAACATTTTTAAGGCATACTTTTAAAGTTTACAGGGTTTTTACTGTAAAAATGTTCTTGATGTGTAATACAGTCTTGACCTAGCAGTCAGTCAGTAAAAAGGCTGCTTCTCTGATTGGCTAAATGTAAATACATCATGAGCATGATGGTGGGACGAGCTGACTCCCTGAGGTTCCTTCCAACCTCAGTTATTCAAAGAATCAATGATAATGACTAAGGGAGTCGTAAGATTTGCTGTTCGACATATGGAGACCTGGGAATACAAGACAATCAACATTTCTACAGCAATTTCAAAACGGCTTTTCAGGAGGAAGGGAAGACCAGGCAGTTTTGGGAAGCTCTTACAAAAGTCTCCCCAGGCTGACAGGAAGATACTTACAGCTTGCTAGATAAAATTTTATCTATCTAGATATGATGCTTAGGTACACAAATAGTCTTGCAGACTGCCAGTTACTTTAAAAATACTTTTTGCCTTCTACTTTTGCTCTATACTCAAAACTGTTCAAGAAAACAAATACACTAGCCACATATTTCTGAAGAAAAGGATCAAAGTATGAGAACTTAGTTCAACCCAGTGTTTAAGACAGAACAGTACCAAAGGCTACTTAACTAAGGCTCAGGGGATTTTGAAATTTTGCCAAAGGTAAAGATATTGGATAGAACTTCCAAGACAAGAAAAGGAACAGAGGTACATGTGCCCCTCAAGCCATGCAAACCGCCTGTCAGGAAAGACAGTGGAAACCTGGTTCATGGTTAGTACAGTCAAGTACAACACAAGATTGTGGTATATATTTTCTTTCTCCCTTTTTGAAGAGCAGCAGTTCTGTGTTTATAGTCAGGAAGCCATAAAGGAACAACAGAATCAGCACTACTTCTGACTTGTTTGCCTACCTGAAATGATGAGGTTGACTTACTCATCTGCTGCAAAGTAATTTATTAATCTAAGTCAAATTCATAAGATAGATCTTCAAAGTCCATTTCTTGCTCTTTGCTCCTCTATGAAGATAATGAGACTCAGTCAAGTCAGATTAACATTCATATCATCAGTGTGGCAGGATCTGGGTTTCAGGCGATAATGATTTTGTCATCCTCTAAAATAAAGTTTATCACCATCACAATTTTTTTACAATTCTATGGGCTTTTGTGCTTCTTATTTTAAGGAAAACAGCTTCTTTTACAGCACTTACTAGAGGCTTATTTTAAAGCACTGACATAGAGGCCCATTTTAAAGCTTACACATTCTCTTGGCTTACTTTAGGAATAGATGAAGTTGGCAGCTGTCCATGGAGAGAGTTAGGGGCAGTAAAAAAAAAATTCGCAACCTAGTGTTTATTATTCACTAAACACAATTATCACCCAGCAGAAAATGGGCAAACTGGAAAGAATGATGACATTAATTCTGTAATTGTCGGCTGGAGATGTAGGAAGCATTCCTTTCTACTGCAGGAAGTAAGCTAAAACGTTTTGGTGCAACTCTCCCATGATGAGAAACACTGTCAGGAGCGGCAGCAAATTCCTGTTAAGACTGCCTAGTAAAAAAGATGGCATGATGCCTACCAATTCTTATGAATAGGAAAACCACAAATCCTGGCAACAGAACTCATGTTTTGGTATCCTGTACATAGATACTGACATGACTAGTAGAAACCCCTGGTATACAGGAGTTTGAGAAGTCGTAAATGACTGGTCCCATTTTTCTGCTACCCATGCACTTAAGTTCTACAGTACTGAACCACAGGCAAAATCTTCAAAAACATTTCTGAAGTAATCTGAAGTCTGGGTACTATTCCAGACTTCTTGAAAAAAAAAGTCAAGCAAGTCTTTAACATGAAAAAATGAATTTCCAACAGAGGACTTAAAAGTATTTAAATTCGTATGTTTATACTGCATGAATATGGAGACCAAATGGACTCAACGTTTCCTCTAAATGGGCTCCTATTGGCATCCATGCATCTTCCAGGACAAGACAAAATGCTATAGTGTATTTAATACTGCAGAACAGCTCACCTTTCAAGTGTAGCCGTGTAGATCAAGATAACCACAAGCTTTAGCCCTCCCTAAACAACCACCTTGCGTTTTATTTTACCATTTCCTTTATTCCTTATTTTCCCATTCACCTTACCATCAGTATCAACCAAAGGCAAAAAAAAAAAATCAGTTTAATTATGAACAACATCTGTATATCTCTGATAGAAGAAAATAACTTAGATGTAGTAATCCTGAAGCCAGTTATTTCGCTCTTTCCCAATGTTAGTAATATATTCTGCACACTGTTACAATTCATTTAGATGACTTGGTGTAATTAGCAGAAAGAGAAACTCTCTTATTACGCCAGGCTTGGGTCTGGAGAGATCAGTCAGGACCAGCTTGTATTCTAATTCTGTATTTAAACTGCATTCCGTATTTAAAAAAACCATTTAAAGCAATGAAAAAGAGGAGAAAATATGATAAATACAGTAGCACTTTTTTGCAAAAGACAGCAATAAAAACTTCCTTATCTAATAATGAGGAGCACATGTGGTGACTCTTAGGTTGGAAAGTATCACACAACTTTTAATGCAAGGTCCTGTTTTCCACCTCTGCTAAAACCCCGAAATCTGAGGGGTTTTCTGTGCTGTCTGCCTCCATGCACACAAGATTTTGTTGATTGTTACACCATGCTTTGCAATTTGAAAACTAGCACAAGGAGCTCATTTGTATAATTTCATTGCTACTGGCTGAGCTTTATACACTTTCTGTCATGAATCACTGAGCAACAAGCATTTGTATGACCTCTTTGCATCAGAAAACATGCAATCTAACCAACAAAGTCAATCAACAAGACAACTTTCAGGTGTCTTGGGATCTTTCAAGAAAATACATGGATTAGGGTCACAGCCACCTAAGTGCCCAAAAGGAAGTATTTTGGCCTGTAAAAGAGAAAATTACATTTGCACTTGAGAAGTACCATAGAAGTTCATTCTGAAGTGTCAAAACATTCTACAGAACAGCGTGTTCCACTGAATTTTCAAGCTGCCAAGTCATATTGTAAGATAAAATACCTGTTTACTGTCTTCTCCAAGAGATGCCTGCTTAATAGGTTTTTACCAATAGCTGCATAGGAAACCATGATTCTGATGTTTCTTAGAGTGTTTCATTTTTAATTTTATGGTCTTGGGCATTTTCTGGGTGATGCACCTTTAAGCAACTTAACAGTTCAACAGTTAAGAACCAGTACTTCTATTACTACTACATGCCTAAATACCTATGTTTATTGACTCATTAATTTTAGTGGCACTGAAGTGTTCCAATAAAGATGAGAATTTCACCATGCTAAACTCAACATAAACACTCCTGGACAAAGGGGACTGTCATTTTTACTCTTTATTTTGTATTAATTTCAGTAAATATTAATAATAAAATCACAAAAGAGAGAAAAATGTCAAAGATATTTCAACACTGATTTCCCTCTTTCACTTAGCTGAGTTTTCCTCTCTTATAGCTTGGCATCAGTATGCTTTTCCAACAGCAGTTTCTACCAGTAGAACACAATTTTGGCTCAGAGTGTCAGTCACAGTGCTGGGATCTCAGAGGTCTGTAAGATGGACCTACATTATCTCTCAAGCTCTGTGTGTCCTGTGTGGAAATCTGGACAGAATCAAAGCTACTACGCAAACCTGAAGAGGGGCACACACTCTCTCCTGCAACATGGGGGTGAATCACTGTCACATAACATGAAATGTGAGAGAACAGAGATCCTGGAGCTGCATTTAGCCCCAAGGCTTGAATAGTGCCCTCTCTTACAATGCCTAAGGGAAAGAACAATTGCTACTGGTGTGTTTTTCCACCATCTGCGTTTGCATTTCTGAAGGAATAAGCTCAGAAAACTCTACAACAGTGTGTGCTGGAACTACTGCAACATGTGAAGAGATCCAGCAAAAAAAACTTTGAATCTAGAGCAGTGGGTCTCATGTCCTGAAAAGGGCAAAAGTTTCTGAAGAATATACCAGTCAAACACGCAAGCAGTCAGAAATCTTTTGTATGGCACTAGCATACCAGGAAATATCAGCCTTTTCTCCCAGATGAGAACATGGCCACATCACATTGAGTCCTGCATCAATCACTTCTAGGCAAAATTATCGTAATTAACTGCAATTATGTCAGAAAATGGAACCGATTTCTCCAAAATCTCTATTCCAGCTTGGCAGAATACAGCAGCCTTATTGACTGCAAGAGATTTGACTGCTGTGAGTTCACATCCCAGGTGCAAGGGAGTCTCTGCTACTACCTCAAGGCCCTGGCAGAACTAACAGCGGGGCAAACATGGTTCCATCACATTTTATCATCCTTAAGATGGTTGTGGTCTACCCCAAAAAAATTTATTTCTTTCAGCCAATGGAAATGGCAAAAAAAAAAAAGAGACTCTAAATAACAACAGACAGGAATAAAATACTCATGGGATTCATGGGAATTGGCTGTGTGCCAGTCATTCAAAGGAGATTGTGCTGATTTTACCTTTACTCCTCACTATTAGGATCCATATAAATTATAACACTTCCCAAGATGCTTAAAAAGGGGCTGTACATGTAAAACGACACACATGAGAGCCAAAAAAACCAAAAAACCCCAAACAAACCTACACCAAAAAAAAACCTTCAGCCAAGGAAAGGTCAAAGTACAAAAATTCCAGAAAGACTCTTATGGGCTTCCTTACGGACTTTATTACATAGATGAATCACCCTCAAGAATGTTTACATATGACTGTGACCATCAATATAAAAAGTCCAAAGATTAGATAAAAATGTTGAGTGACATGAAGAAAAAGGAAGCTATTCAATATAGTAAGCCCTTTCCTGTCATATTTTTCTGACTTGCATACAATGGATGGTCAAGAGTTCACGAACAGTTGAATTGATTACAATGATCAAGAGTGAGGAAACACACAAAAACTTGAACTCCTCTAAAAGGAAAGGAAATTAAGTTAAAAAAAAACCAAAAAACAAAACACTGAAATCAGCAAAAACTTCCAAAGCAAATTTGAAGACAATAATTGTATCCACAGCAATAACAACTCAGTCTTACCAAATGTAGCACTCATTTTCAATGTCAAGTTCCCAAGATCTTTCTTCTTCTACTGGCACAGGTCGCCTTCTTGGAAATTACCACAAGTTTTAGGTAATAAACCGGTATGAAACAACCACTCTAATGATAGAAATTTTGAGAGATGAGCCATACATTCTATATGGAGAAATTACTGTAAAATACAAGAACTCATGGAAGGGAAAAGTGGTATTTGCTTACAAATTGTCTAAATAAATTGGGTTTATTCACTAATACTCATTCTCTCATAGATTTCATCCACTTGCATGCTCGAGCCTGCTTTCTTACAAGCACCAAGATATATGTGCCCAAGAAGTTCACAGAGAGAAGACTAGAGATTACTGCCATTGAGTCCGTACCATGTCTCTGGGGTTCCTCTTCACTGACAAGCCGGCTTTCAGACAGACCCTTTTGCTCTACTTAGGCATCATCAGCTGTTCTGAGGTGGTTCTTAAGTCTCAAAGCCTTGCTTAATCCAGTTTCCAAAAGTGTTATGCCAGTTGCTCTACACTGTCTGTTTTTTTCTTCTCTTTGAGTATGTGTCTGTTTCCCTCATGACCTAACAGGAAGAGGAATGGTATACATGGTACATCCAAGCCTTTTTCAGTCTTCTTTGTGCTAGGATGAGGGTCTTCTGCTGAGAAGCCCTCTGTGCATTTGCTTTATCAAAGCACAGATCTTTTGGTCTAGAAAACTACATTCCTCAGTTTTAATGATGGGAATATTGTCCTGGGAATGGTGTTCTCCATTATCAACAGAAGCCATGAGTTAACTGTTCCACTTAGTTTGGCTGTTTCTTCTGGTGGTTACATATACATGCATTTCCACCCATACTGCAGTCATAAAATCTTAGTATTTTTTTCACAAAGCTCCACTTCTACACCAGCAGTGATCAAGTGTATCTAAGAGTGCTGTAATCAATCACTTTCTGGACATCCACTGATACTTACCAGTTTTCACAGATGGATGTGAGGTTTTAACAATCCTCAAATCATCATAAAGGCAATCTGCCCATGATTTTAAAATAAAGCACAAGAAGTCAGTAACCAGTTTGCTTTGTAATCAGATTTCCACTGGGCATAGATGCATGTGCAAACTGTTGCTTTTCCCCTGCGATAGTCTCAGTGTTTTGAGTAAATTAGTAAGCATAGCTTGTCCCAGAGGACAACATTTCAGTCATCCAAGCAGTATCATAGAATTTACTCAGTCTACAATTTGACAGCAGCAGGTATCAACTTTTTGAAATTTATATTGTCAATAGCTGAAAATTGCACAATTAGCTAAAAATATCCTTTCTTTTGTGTTTTACAGGAATCCTTTAGACATTCCCACTCAGGAATCCAAGGAATATTTACATCCTTAATGTCCAGGTCAGCTGTCACCCCAGTAAACCACCTTCCTTTAAGCTATAGTGCTTATTATCGCGTGTCTAATATCCATTTGCAAGTGAATTTATAGCAATGAATTATCTCCCATTTCTCATATCAACTCGAAATGGAAATAGAGTCCATGAGATGAAGGCAGTACTGTAGTCATGAACCTTTACCAAAACACTAGGGAGTAGAACTATGAACCTGTGGCTAATTACTGACTGGTATGCTGGTTCTGCATGTAAAAATCACTATTGCTTCAGCATGCACAGCAACAGCTTGAATTAATAGATAGAAAAACAATTCTTGGCAGAGAAAGCAAAAACATGGTCCAACATGCTAATGTAGCAGTCTGTTCTTGAATTTGCAAGCCTGGACTAAGTAAATATTTTTAAGCCTACATCAGGTTAAAAGAAGGAAAAGAGAAAAAGGAAAAGGAAAAGAAAAAGAAGAAGAAAAAGAAAAAGAAAAAGAAGAAGAAAAAGAAAAAGAAGAAGAAAAAGAAAAAGAAGAAGAAAAAGAAAAAGAAAAAGAAAAAGAAAAAGAAAAAGAAAAAGAAAAAGAAAAAGAAAAAGAAAAAGAAAAAGAAAAAGAAAAAGAAAAAGAAAAAGAAAAAGAAAAAGAAAAAGAAAAAGAAAAAGAAAAAGAAAAAGAAAAAGAAAAAGAAAAGGCTGTAATTTACAGCCACTGAGGATCTAAACTTCTTTTAAGATGAAGCAACTAAACTCCCCCCATCCCTCTATTTGTGTTCACAAATTTAACAGAGAAAGTGCAAAGTAATCCTTCTGTAACTTACTGCATCATCTCTCATGACAGAGGCAATACATGAAATGGCTCTAGCACACAATATATGAAGACAAAAGATATGTCAAAGAGTATTTTTTGCTTGGTTCAGGAGTTATTCCATTTCTGAAACAAATTTGTTCCTTTGCTGGCCCTTTAAATTTTTAAACACAAACCAAAACCCATCTTAATATTTTCCACTTCTATGCAGACAAAATTAAATACAATTTTTTTATAATATGAACAGTGCAACTGTTTAGATCAGAAGGAGAATGGTTTTGGGGGGAAAAAAAATCTCCATTAGAGGGTATCACCTACTGCCATTCCTAGTAAACACTCATGCAGCTTGTTTAGAGAAGACTCCCAAATACAACCAAGAATTACACATGTGCTAGGAAAAGACTTGCATAATAGACCACTCTGTGAAAAGCTCAAGTAAGAAATTGTGGGGTTTTTAATCCTCTATATTCTAAAGTTTTTAACAGTGGTAGGAAGTACTTAATGGCACTGGTGATCTGAAGAGAATTCCTCAGGAACGTGCCTTAGTGCAGTATTACCTACTACTAAGTCTCTTGAGGGTAACAGATGACGCCGAGACTGATGCTGACTTATATCTGTGATCAGTAGCGAGTTTCAGGGAGAGCTGAAAGCTGATCACACACTCCACAGATGTCAGCTGGGGGTGGATCTAGTCAGATGCCTACCCCAAAACCAGAACAGTTAATCCTGAAATGCTTTGGGATCTAGCCAGTCTTGTATTCTCCCTTCTCTCTCCTCTCCCCTCATTTATCTCATGCTCCTATAAAAATCATTCAGGCAACCACAGAGATGAAGTGACCAATTACTATAAAATCTCCCTGAAAACTCATTTGAAATTACAAAAGAACTTCTACTATAACCAGAAAAAGACCTGTACTGCAGCTTAGTGCTGTCAATGCAGGAAAGTAACAGTAGACTGCAGTTATCAAGGGAGCAGAGTGCCCAAGTTCAGTTATTGATTTTTACTTTGTTCAGAAAAATATCAGGTTATTGCATGGGTTAGAGAAGAAATGGGTTAGCCTTACAGGGAAAAAGAATTTGCTTATTTCCAGAGACAGGAGAGCTAAGATTAGATCTAGATAAAAAATTTACAGAACTCTTATTGGAACATCACCTGTGCTTTTCTTTTAACTATAAGTCATCCTGGGGAAAGATAATGTTATTTAACTGGTAGTACTAAATCTTGGGCCAGCCAAGAAACAACAAGGAATTTTAGAAGTTCAGCAGGGAAAAGAATAATTCCAAGTAGCGTATAGTTTTTAATCT